>NC_080726.1:110000-150000 GCF_019097595.1 Hemibagrus wyckioides
CACTCAATACCAGAAGAGTGGGGTTTCATGTACATGTTAATATGTGTGTGTGTATGTGTGTGTGTGTGTGTGTGTTGTTCAGACAATAAACTTTACACTACATCTCTCTTAAAGTCTCTTAAAGTTATCATCTCTCTTATTCACAGTAATGTCCTGCATCTGTGTGAAGCTTTAACTACATTTCTGTTTGGATTTGTTGATCATCTAAACACACACACACACACACACACACACATTTATACACATACAAACATACATTTACACACACATACACATTTACACACACATTTACACACACACACACACATACACTGATTGAGTGTGTGTAACAGCTCTGAGGCTGCAGTGCTCTGTGTGTGATGAAATCTTTTCCTTTTATCAGAGCTTCAGGGTATTAATTTCTATTTTTTGTCACTGTGGAGTACAGAAGTGTGTGTGTGTGTGTAAATGTATGTGTGTATGTGTGTGTGTAAATGTGTGTGTGTCAGCCTCCTGTTGCTCCTCCTGACCCTGTGTATGTTTCTCCTGTGTTAAATGTCTGTGATTATTTAACAGTACGCTGGAGATCCTGCTGTTTCTCTGTAAATAATATTTTTCTGGAATTCCGCAGTGAATGAAGTGACCAGTGACTTTCAGTCAGTTAATTTTACAGAGAAAATCACATTACTCCTGATAAACACTGACCACTAAACACACGCTGGACTCAAACTGCACTTTATTATTGACAGAAAACTCAAGGTGTGTTTATCCTTTAAATACAAGCACAAAGTTCACACACACACACACACACACATACACACACACACACATTCACACACACACACATTCACACACACACACATTCACACACACACATTCACACACACACACACATTCACACACACACACATTCACACACACACACACATTCACACACATTCACACACACACTCACACACATACACACACATACGCACACACACACATTCACACACACACACATTCACACACACACATTCACACACACACGCACATTCACACACACACACACACACACACATTCACACACACACACATTCACACACACACATTCACACACACACGCACATTCACACACACACACACATTCACACACACACACATTCACACACACACACATTCACACACACACACACATTCACACACATTCACACACACACTCACACACATACACACACATACGCACACACACACATTCACACACACACACATTCACACACACACATTCACACACACACGCACATTCACACACACTCACACACATACACACACATACGCACACACACACATTCACACACACATTCACACACACATTCACACACACATTCACACACACACGCACATTCACACACACACACACACATACACACACATACGCACACACACACATTCACACACACATTCACACACACATTCACACACACATTCACACACACACGCACATTCACACACACTCACACACATACACACACATACGCACACACACACATTCACACACACATTCACACACACATTCACACACACATTCACACACACACGCACATTCACACACACACACACACACACACACATTCACACACACACACACATTCACACACACACATTCACACACACATTCACACACACACACATACACACACACACACATACACACACACACACATTCACACACACACACACATTCACACACACACACACATTCACACACATTCACACACACACACTCACACACATACACACACATACGCACACACACACTCACACACATACGCACACACACACATTTATACACACACACTCACACACACACACACACACTCACACACATACACACACATACGCACACACACATTTATACACACACACACTGCAGTGGGATAAATAGTAACTTAATTTTAAACTCATTTTTTTCTCTGTAAAGTTCCACTTTTTAAAGCTCTATAGACATAATATCAGAAAGTCTCCTAGACCCGAATCTAAAACCTCTATCTCCTGAAATTTGGTACAAAACTTGAGTATAAAGCAGAGATTTCGGTTAATGACGGAGGAACATCACAGAAAGTGTAAACCACAAAGGATTCTTCTCTGTAAACGAACTTCCTGAAACAGACGCAGACCTTTAATAAATTCTCATTTCTATAAGCAGGTAAAAGTTCATCCAGGACATCAGCAAGACCACGAAGTCATCAGCTCTGAGACGCGTCGCCTCCTGAATCCACACACAGACCCTGGAGGTAGTCCTCGGCCTGCAGGATGTACTGCGTCCACTCCTCACAAAGCTCATCCACGCTTGGCCCCGAGCCGCCCAGGTCCAGCGGGAGGATGGACGCAGGGAAGAAGTGAGTGAGGCTCGTTGTGTAGAAGCTGCTGTGGAAATGAATCTGCAATACAAACACATCTCTGTTATAAACACCTCTTCATCTACAGTGTCTCATAGCTGAGTGCTGAGGTCATGGACACAGAGGTGTGGTCAGTATCAGATGTGGAGAAGAAGGTGATTCTTAAAAAAAACAGCATTTATGTCTTCTTTATTAAAATAGAGTCATTGTGGAATTTCCTCAGATGAGACTCACCTGGACACCTTCAACACCATCACACACGGACTGCCCGGTGTGTCTGATCTTTACAGTACAGGTCAGTTTATCAGGATTTCTGTGAAGCTGCTTACTAACAACATCACAGCTGTTAAAGCTTGGAGACAGGGAGCGCGGAGACGGGGAGCGCGGAGACGGGATCGCGGAGAAGGGGAGCGCGGAGACGGGATCGCGGAGAAGGGGAGCGCGGAGACGGGAGCGCGGAGAAGGGGAGCGCGGAGACGGGAGCGCGGAGAAGGGGAGCGCGGAGACGGGAGCGCGGAGACGGGGAGCGCGGAGACGGGGAGCGCGGAGAAGGGGAGCGCGGAGACGGGGAGCGCGGAGACGGGAGCGCGGAGACGGGGAGCTGAAAATTGAAATTCCCGCTTTTGTTCAGAAAACCTGACTGAATCATCCTGGACCATGTCTCATCACATTCCTCATAGAAGGACAGTGTTTGTGGTCAGTAACCTATCAGCTAGAGATCATAACCATGCACACTAATTCATGCTGTAACAGCGTGCTGCCTCAGGGCTGTGGGATAACTGCCCCCTGGGGTAAGATCAGACCCCATCCACCAGCTGGAAGGTTCTGGGTGTTCTGCCTGGTCCTCCCCTCCTGCCAGTGTTGGTTCCCTTCAGGAAAGTTGTAATAGTCTTATGAAATATCAGAGGAGGTTGAAGAGCTCTCCCTCAGCCTGTTTGAGATAGTTTGTGTGACAGTGTGGTAAGGTGCTGTGTATGTCCAGGATGATGGAGTCTACACACAGAGCTGATGGTCTGGATCTAAGGGGTTTGGTGAGACCAGTGCTGAATCAACACAGTGCCAGTTGCAGCTGTTCCTGAGAGAACCAGATGGTCATTTACTGTGGGATGTGGTAGTTTAGTGGTGAAGGCGTTGGCCTACAGCTCAGAAGGTTGTGAGTTTGAATCCCAGGTCCACTGAGTTAGGCCCCTAACCCTTTTTTTGTGTAAATGTAAGTGGCTCAGGAAAAGGGTGTATGCCAAATACCAGAAATGTACATTTATTCTTCTTATAACTTTATTTATTTTAATTTATAGGTTTGTGATGGTTCTCTTTATTTACCTTTAATGTTCTACACCTCTGGTCATTTCCTGTCATTAACAGAACTATAGTTTTATACGTGTAAAGGAAACACTGATTATTAGAGAATAAGGGACAAAGTCTAAAGGTGAAGTTTACTGACCCTCTGTTTAATTTTGTCCGGCAGGAGCGGTTTGATCATGGTGAA
Organism: Hemibagrus wyckioides; assembly: GCF_019097595.1. Taxonomy (NCBI): domain Eukaryota; kingdom Metazoa; phylum Chordata; class Actinopteri; order Siluriformes; family Bagridae; genus Hemibagrus; species Hemibagrus wyckioides. Next base: position 113,844 of record NC_080726.1, read on the forward strand.
CACAGGACGGAAGAACCGGGGCTCGTTTATGAAGTGGATCCCACGCACCTTTAACGGAAACGAGTCCTGAGAAAACCAGAAGGAAAACAGGATTATACATGTACATCAAAATAATAAAAATACTCTGTTCTTCTCACTGTACAGTGCTCTGTGAGAGGTTTTATACACACAAGACAAACAGTGAGGATAAAATATAGAATTTTGGAAAATGAACATTAAACTATTCCTGCAGTAATTATTAATACCCAGTGAACACATTTAAATACTTTATTAGCTTTTATAAATTATGGAGTAGTGAAATGTTGTACCGTGAGGACACAGGAGATCTTTTTGGCCAGTGAAGGGGTGATCTGGAAGGCGTGGGAGAAACACCAGCCCTGAAGGTCAAAAATAGCTTTGAGTCCATTTCTCTGAGTCTCACTCTCCCGGACAATCAGCTCAGACGTGATGAGACTGACCCGGAAAACTTCATACGCTGAAAATTCTTTCGGATTCCAGCGACCTGAGAACAGACCGATGAAATAAACATGGTTTTTCATATGTCAGTTTTTCTCAGGTCCTCACAAACCTTTTACAGTGTTTATGTTATGCTGGTAAAATAATCTCATCATCTCTTACAAGAGCTCAGTGTTTATTCTGGAAAAAAATGTTCTCTAAGTGAGTAAAAATGAACAGTCTGAACATCTGAATACTGACCGATCCTGTAAATTAACACTCGGCTCCCAGCAGTGTCTCTGGACCTGAGAACCGCATGGTAATTGTTTTTCAGAAGGCCGATGATGGAGGACGGTCGCAGGTTAGCGCTTATTTCAGGACACTCTTGTCTCCATTTATGATAATTAATCAATAGCTGTGGAGAAATATCATAAATGTGTAAAAATCAGGAATGTTTCTGAGAACTCAGGCAGGTTTTTACTGATAGTTCTTCATGGTCACATTTCTCTCTCATATTTTCACTTCGTGTCTCAGAGTTAGCGCACATTTAGCACTGCTGAGATTCCTACAGGCTCTCGGTGGGGACGAAGCCCTCGAGATCACAGGAGCTTCTGGCCAGATGTTGTTCTGGACACAAGACTAGTTATCAGGAAAGATCAGGAATGCAAACTAAGGACCGTGTTGTTTGGACATACGGATATTGATCTGCTTTCACAGCAAAAACAAGATTTTTTTTGCAATCTGATAAATATCTTTCTGAATGTGGATCTATCCCACCTCACACACCTGGTACTGATCAGTCGGTTCTTTCACCTTCACATCTACAGCATTTGGCAGAAGGTCTTATCCAGAGTGAGTTACAGAAGTGCTCTGAAATCTTTATCAAGGAGTAAATCCTGAAACTGGGAACAGTGGAGCCGTGCTGGAGGATCAGAGGGAGTGTGCTGCAATGCCGGGTGTGATAAATGGCCCAGGGTCAGAGAGTGCTGGTCCGATTATGGCTTTGTAACAAAGCATAAGTGCTTTAAATCTGATGCAGCAGATACAGGAAGCGCGTGGAGGGAGAGCTGCACTGTGGTGGTGTGGGAGAACTTAGGAAGGTTGAAGTCGTGAAGAAACCTTGAAAAGAACTGGAGCCAAAATTAAACCCATCCTCATCTGGGTGACACTGGAGCATGTGATAATAAATAATGTCCTGTCTACAGCTGATTATAGTCAAGTGATGTTTTGCAACCAGTCTGACTTATAAATCAACATCATTTCTTACAGATTTAACACTAATTCCTTCCTGCCAATGCCTTCAAACCTTCAGTGATGATGACCAGAGCGCAAAACCGACACCATAGTCTCCAAGGGGTTTGTCCACAGTAGCCCCATGTATCTCCAGACTCCACAAGGAGCCATCCCTAGCAGCAGTGTGGAACATCAAGTGATGAGACTCCACCCAAACGTAGGGCATCAGGAGGGATCAGGGAGGTCAGGAGAGAAGAAGCAGTCAAGTAGCCTCTCTTGAATGCAGCTGGTACATGACCAGATGTTATGGAGCCACGGATTGTAGAAGTGATAAAGCACAGGAGGTTGAGATGGTCTGGAGCAGTGTGGAAGGGATTGGATCCTGTGGGCAGTTGGTAGGATTGCAGGACATGATGACCTGCAGAATCTCTTCCGTTGCTAGATTCATAAAACGTACCAATGAAAGAGAAGAGGAGTGTGTAGTGTAGGAGACAAACTTCAAATCCTCACCCTACCAATGTGTTACAGCTGGACGCTGGATCAAGGCCCTTAACCAGCTACTGCTCAGGTGTATAAATGAGTTAAATGTACGTTGCTCTGGATAAATGCACCTGACAGATGGATTATGGCCTTCTGTAGGGTCAACGTTTCACTAAAGACGTAGCGACAGCTAGCTAGGCCAATAAATAAACAAAACATCCTCAAATAGCCGAAGATAATTAAATCCAACATTTATTTAAATTAGTTACCAGTGAGCATTAATCTTCCTTCCCATTAAATCATAGTGTACTTCAATCTGCTATAAGATGAGATATATGTGATGGAGGTTAAATATGGAGCATCAACCTTATCAACCTAATGAACATCACAACACACCTACTGAAAAAACCCATTATCCACACAGCAGAACCTAAATCTGTCATAAACACCATGATCACACAGCTTCTCACAGTGTTTACTCTCTCAGTCCGGTCCTAAAGATGTGCTTTGTAAAGATGTTTATTGATAAACTGACCACAGGGCCGTAAAGTACCATTACCACACTCATGAACCTTGTCTAAAACTCCTCAGAGCCTCAGAGGCAAACCTGTCTTCAAAATGTCTTCAACCCTCTGAATTACAGTAAAGTTCTGAACATTTCCCTTTGAGAGGTTCCACATGATAAAAAAAAGTGTACAGATGTTCTGACCTTCAGCGCCAGCTCCACATCAAAATCTCTTGCTCGGAGAAACCTGATCAGAAAGTTATCAGATAAATCCTGAAGAGGTCTAATGACCGGCTCCTTCTCCGCTCGCTGTCGCAGGTTCAGCAGATAGGGTTCTATCCGCTCGGCGTCCAGTGGAAGGTCATTCAATTCCGAAACATTCCCAGGTTCAGAAGCCTTCATGACCATCTGAGGTTCAGACAAGACGCTGAGTGTCTGGAACACAAGTTTAGCTTTAAACAGACCAACTGCTGGAGTTTTAGTAAAACATTTACACACAGTGCCCTTACACACACACACACACCTCATTGCACAATGCTTAGCAAAAAAAAAGTACAGATCCATATCCCACGTGTGTGTGTGTGTGTTGTGTAGTTGTTAGTTGTGTGTGTAGAGTGGTATGGTCACTGTGGTCACTCGGAGCCTGGTACTGACCTCTGTAACGCACTAAACTTTCACACATTCCCTCCTGTATGTTCTCCAAATGTCTCTGGTTTTCTAAAAGAGCATATTTTAAAAATCTGTGTTTTGAGTAACACACACACACACAGACACAGACACACACAGAGACACACACGCAGAGACACACACAGACACACACACAGACACACACACACACAGACACACACAGAGACACACACGCAGAGACACACACAGACACACACACAGACACACACACACACAGAGACACACACAGACACACACACAGACACACACACACAGACACACACAGACACACACACACAGACACACACACACAGACACACACAGACACACACACACATTCCTGCAGTGTACACGGGTCATTTTGTCCCCTGAGGATGATTTGAGGACACTGATTGAGACACTGCGATGTGTTTTTGTTTATTTTTTTCAGGATGGACGGCGGGATTTTTTTTGTTTCCTGCACGCGCACCAACCGGGCTGCATGATGACGTCACCACCCCCAGCGGCGGCAGCAGCAGCAGCGGCATCGCTCCCTCGTGCGGTTTCGGTTTAAACACACAGCCTCGGTTTATTTCTGATTTCTCTTTAATTTTATGTCATTTTATTTTATTTTATTTTATACCTCTACTTCACCCTGTGAAAGCAGTGTGTGTATTTTTTGTTTTGCTAAGCATTGTGTGTGTGTGTGTGTGTGTGTGTGTGTGTGTGTGTGATAGCTCCTCTTCATGTCAGGTAGGTGATTTTATCCAGCAGAAATCCTCCATGACTGAGGAGAAGAATGGAGCTGCTGAAGGATTAAACCCTGCACTCAGAAACACTCGCCATTTTCTCTCAATAATCATTTATTTTTTAATGACGTCATTAATGAGAAGGCTCGCGGTGTGGAGATGACCGATGCTCTTGTCGGGATGTGATTTTGATCCGTTTGATGTTTTTGATCAGAAAAGAATTCCACGCCTCTCTGGGTTTGTGGTCAGCATTTTTAAACCTATTCATGACTTCCGGTTTGTCTTCTTTACATTAACATTAATATTCTGGATTCTGTTTACGTAAAATCAGCACCCTGTAAATACAGCACAAACAAATCCTGTGTGTGTGTGTGAGTGTGTGTGTGTGAGTGTGTGTGTGTGAGTGTGTGTGTGTGTGAATGTGTGTGTGTGTGTGTGTGTGTGTGTGAGAGAGATTTCTGATGTAAAGACTGTAATGATTATCACCTAAATGTGTTTTTCTGCATCTAATATGTCAGTATAAAATCACTGCATTTTATATGCTCATGCCCATAAGTGTGTGTGTGTGTGTGTGTGAGTGTGTGTGTGTGTGAGTGTGTGTGTGTGTGTGTGTGTGTGTGTGTGATTTTTAATGCTGACCATCAGAATTTGAGCAGTGTTTGGTGTCTGAGAGACTGACAGTCTGATGTTGAGGTGTTATTACAGTCTCATGTTGAGGTGTTATTACAGTCTGATGTTGAGGTGTTATTACAGTCTGATGTTGAGGTGTTATTACAGTCTGATGTTGAGGTGTTATTACAGTCTGATGTTGAGGTGTTATTACAGTCTGATGTTGAGATGTTATTACAGTCTGATGTTGAGGTGTTATTACAGTCTGATGTTGAGGTGTTATTACAGTCTGATGTTGAGGTGTTATTACAGTCTGATGTTGAGGTGTTATTACAGTCTGATGTTGAGGTGTTATTACAGTCTGATGTTGAGGTGTTATTACAGTCTGATGTTGAGGTGTTATTACAGTCTCATGTTGAGGTGTTATTACAGTCTCATGTTGAGGTGTTATTACAGTCTGATGTTGAGGTGTTATTACAGTCTGATGTTGAGGTGTTATTACAGTCTGATGTTGAGGTGTTATTACAGTCTCATGTTGAGGTGTTATTACAGTCTGATGTTGAGGTGTTATTACAGTCTCATGTTGAGGTGTTATTACAGTCTCATGTTGAGGTGTTATTACAGTCTGATGTTGAGGTGTTATTACAGTCTGATGTTGAGGTGTTATTACAGTCTGATGTTGAGGTGTTATTACAGTCTGATGTTGAGGTGTTATTACAGTCTGATGTTGAGGTGTTATTACAGTCTGATGTTGAGGTGTTATTACAGTCTCATGTTGAGGTGTTATTACAGTCTGATGTTGAGGTGTTATTACAGTCTGATGTTGAGGTGTTATTACAGTCTGATGTTGAGGTGTTATTACAGTCTGATGTTGAGGTGTTATTACAGTCTCATGTTGAGGTGTTATTACAGTCTGATGTTGAGGTGTTATTACAGTCTCATGTTGAGGTGTTATTACAGTCTCATGTTGAGGTGTTATTACAGTCTGATGTTGAGGTGTTATTACAGTCTGATGTTGAGGTGTTATTACAGTCTGATGTTGAGGTGTTATTACAGTCTGATGTTGAGGTGTTATTACAGTCTGATGTTGAGGTGTTATTACAGTCTGATGTTGAGGTGTTATTACAGTCTCATGTTGAGGTGTTATTACAGTCTGATGTTGAGGTGTTATTACAGTCTGATGTTGAGGTGTTATTACAGTCTCATGTTGAGGTGTTACAGATGGGGGTGAGAGGTGTTAGACTTCATCTCTGCGTGTTCGCAGCGCACCTTGATTTAATGTGTAATCAATTAAGGCACGCGGTGAATGCTAAGAGCGGAGCCTCCTGTCCTCAAACACACCAATTAATACATTTCTTTCATTATATATCGTCATTATGTCTGTCTTCTACAAAACCGATGGTGTATTCTAGCAGAGCTGTGGAGTTCTGGATTCTGATTGTTCTGAAAGTGTTGATTAGTTTTCTATAACAGCAGCTCAGGCAGGAACAGACCAGAAAGAGAGACTGCTGAGGGGATGAGTGTTTATAGCTGACAGAATAAAGAGAGACTGCTGAGGGGACGAGTGTTTATAGCTGAAGATAGAGAGAATAAAGAGAGACTGCTGAGGGGATGAGTGTTTATAGCTGAAGAGAGAGAGAATAAAGAGAGACTGCTGAGGGGACGAGTGTTTATAGCTGAAGAGAGAGAGAATAAAGAGAGACTGCTGAGGGGATGAGTGTTTATAGCTGAAGAGAGAGAGAATAAAGAGAGACTGCTGAGGGGACGAGTGTTTATAGCTGAAGAGAGAGAGAATAAAGAGAGACTGCTGAGGGGATGAGTGTTTATAGCTGAAGAGAGAGAGAATAAAGAGAGACTGCTGAGGGGATGAGTGTTTATAGCTGAAGAGAGAGAGAATAAAGAGAGACTGCTGAGGGGACGAGTGTTTATAGCTGAAGAGAGAGAGAATAAAGAGAGACTGCTGAGGGGATGAGTGTTTATAGCTGAAGAGAGAGAGAATAAAGAGAGACTGCTGAGGGGACGAGTGTTTATAGCTGAAGAGAGAGAGAATAAAGAGAGACTGCTGAGGGGATGAGTGTTTATAGCTGAAGAGAGAGAGAATAAAGAGAGACTGCTGAGGGGACGAGTGTTTATAGCTGAAGAGAGAGAGAATAAAGAGAGACTGCTGAGGGGACGAGTGTTTATAGCTGAAGAGAGAGAGAATAAAGAGAGACTGCTGAGGGGATGAGTGTTTATAGCTGAAGAGAGAGAGAATAAAGAGAGACTGCTGAGGGGACGAGTGTTTATAGCTGAAGAGAGAGAGAATAAAGAGAGACTGCTGAGGGGACGAGTGTTTATAGCTGAAGAGAGAGAGAATAAAGAGAGACTGCTGAGGGGATGAGTGTTTATAGCTGAAGAGAGAGAGAATAAAGAGAGACTGCTGAGGGGATGAGTGTTTATAGCTGAAGAGAGAGAGAATAAAGAGAGACTGCTGAGGGGACGAGTGTTTATAGCTGATAGAGAGAGAATAAAGAGAGACTGCTGAGGGGATGAGTGTTTATAGCTGATAGAGAGAGAGAATAAAGAGAGACTGCTGAGGGGATGAGTGTTTATAGCTGAAGAGAGAGAGAATAAAGAGAGACTGCTGAGGGGACGAGTGTTTATAGCTGATAGAGAGAGAATAAAGAGAGACTGCTGAGGGGATGAGTGTTTATAGCTGAAGAGAGAGAGAATAAAGAGAGACTGCTGAGGGGACGAGTGTTTATAGCTGATAGAGAGAGAATAAAGAGAGACTGCTGAGGGGAAAGTGTTTATAGCTGAAGAGAGAGAGAATAAAGAGAGACTGCTGAGGGGATGAGTGTTTATAGCTGATAGAGAGAGAGAATAAAGAGAGACTGCTGAGGGGATGAGTGTTTATAGCTGAAGAGAGAGAGAATAAAGAGAGACTGCTGAGGGGACGAGTGTTTATAGCTGAAGAGAGAGAGAATAAAGAGAGACTGCTGAGGGGACGAGTGTTTATAGCTGATAGAGAGAGAATAAAGAGAGACTGCTGAGGGGAAAGTGTTTATAGCTGAAGAGAGAGAGAATAAAGAGAGACTGCTGAGGGGATGAGTGTTTATAGCTGATAGAGAGAGAGAATAAAGAGAGACTGCTGAGGGGATGAGTGTTTATAGCTGAAGAGAGAGAGAATAAAGAGAGACTGCTGAGGGGATGAGTGTTTATAGCTGAAGAGAGAGAGAATAAAGAGAGACTGCTGAGGGGACGAGTGTTTATAGCTGATAGAGAGAGAATAAAGAGAGACTGCTGAGGGGAAAGTGTTTATAGCTGAAGAGAGAGAGAATAAAGAGAGACTGCTGAGGGGATGAGTGTTTATAGCTGAAGAGAGAGAGAATAAAGAGAGACTGCTGAGGGGACGAGTGTTTATAGCTGATAGAGAGAGAATAAAGAGAGACTGCTGAGGGGACGAGTGTTTATAGCTGATAGAGAGAGAATAAAGAGAGACTGCTGAGGGGATGAGTGTTTATAGCTGAAGAGAGAGAGAATAAAGAGAGACTGCTGAGGGGACGAGTGTTTATAGCTGATAGAGAGAGAATAAAGAGAGACTGCAGAGGGGAAAGTGTTTATAGCTGAAGAGAGAGAGAATAAAGAGAGACTGCTGAGGGGATGAGTGTTTATAGCTGATAGAGAGAGAGAATAAAGAGAGACTGCTGAGGGGATGAGTGTTTATAGCTGAAGAGAGAGAGAATAAAGAGAGACTGCTGAGGGGACGAGTGTTTATAGCTGAAGAGAGAGAGAATAAAGAGAGACTGCTGAGGGGACGAGTGTTTATAGCTGATAGAGAGAGAATAAAGAGAGACTGCTGAGGGGAAAGTGTTTATAGCTGAAGAGAGAGAGAATAAAGAGAGACTGCTGAGGGGATGAGTGTTTATAGCTGATAGAGAGAGAGAATAAAGAGAGACTGCTGAGGGGATGAGTGTTTATAGCTGAAGAGAGAGAGAATAAAGAGAGACTGCTGAGGGGATGAGTGTTTATAGCTGAAGAGAGAGAGAATAAAGAGAGACTGCTGAGGGGACGAGTGTTTATAGCTGATAGAGAGAGAATAAAGAGAGACTGCTGAGGGGAAAGTGTTTATAGCTGAAGAGAGAGAGAATAAAGAGAGACTGCTGAGGGGATGAGTGTTTATAGCTGAAGAGAGAGAGAATAAAGAGAGACTGCTGAGGGGACGAGTGTTTATAGCTGATAGAGAGAGAATAAAGAGAGACTGCTGAGGGGACGAGTGTTTATAGCTGATAGAGAGAGAATAAAGAGAGACTGCTGAGGGGACGAGTGTTTATAGCTGAATTTCTTTCTTTATGCTGAGGTTTGTTTGTTTCCTGATGGTGTAATGTGTGTGTGTGTAGTGTGTGTGTGTGTGTAGTGTGTGTATGTAGTGTGATGTGTGTGTAATGTGTGTGTAGTGTGTGTGATGTGTGTGTGTGTAATTTGTGTGATGTGTGTGTGTGTGTGTAGTGTGTGTATGTAGTGTGATGTGTGTGTAATGTGTGTGTAGTGTGGTGTGTGTGTGTGTAGTGTGATGTGTGTGTGTGTGTGTAGTGTGATGTGTGTGTAGTGTGTGTGTAGTGTGATGTGTGTGTGTGTAGTGTGATGTGTGTGTGTGTAGTGTGATGTGTGTGTGTAGTGTAGTGTGATGTGTGTGTGTGTGTAGTGTGATGTGTGTGTGTGTAGTGTGATGTGTGTGTGTGTAGTGTGATGTGTGTGTGTGTGTAGTGTGATGTGTGTGTGTAGTGTGATGTGTGTGTGTGTGTAGTGTGATGTGTGTGTGTAGTGTGATGTGTGTGTAGTGTGATGTGTGTGTGTAGTGTGATGTGTGTGTAGTGTGTGTGTGTAGTGTGGTGTGTGTGTGTGTAGTGTGATGTGTGTGTAGTGTGTGTGTAGTGTGATGTGTGTGTGTGTAGTGTGGTGTGTGTGTGTGTAGTGTGATGTGTGTGTAGTGTGATGTGTGTGTAGTGTGTGTGTAGTGTGGTGTGTGTGTGTGTAGTGTGATGTGTGTGTAGTGTGATGTGTGTGTAGTGTGATGTGTGTGTAGTGTGGTGTGTGTGTGTGTAGTGTGATGTGTGTGTAGTGTGATGTGTGTGTAGTGTGATGTGTGTGTGTAGTGTGATGTGTGTGTAGTGTGATGTGTGTGTGTAGTGTGATGTGTGTGTAGTGTGTGTGTAGTGTGGTGTGTGTGTGTAGTGTGATGTGTGTGTGTGTAGTGTGATGTGTGTGTAGTGTGATGTGTGTGTGTAGTGTGATGTGTGTGTGTGTAGTGTGATGTGTGTGTAGTGTGATGTGTGTGTAGTGTGTGTGTAGTGTGATGTGTGTGTGTGTAGTGTGGTGTGTGTGTGTGTAGTGTGATGTGTGTGTGTGTGTGTAGTGTGATGTGTGTGTGTGTAGTGTGATGTGTGTGTGTGTGTAGTGTGATGTGTGTGTGTGTAGTGTGATGTGTGTGTGTGTAGTGTGATGTGTGTGTGTGTGTAGTGTGATGTGTGTGTGTGTAGTGTGATGTGTGTGTGTGTAGTGTGATGTGTGTGTGTGTGTAGTGTGATGTGTGTGTGTAGTGTGGTGTGTGTGTGTGTAGTGTGATGTGTGTGTGTGTGTAGTGTGATGTGTGTGTGTGTAGTGTGATGTGTGTGTGTGTAGTGTGATGTGTGTGTGTAGTGTGATGTGTGTGTGTGTGTAGTGTGATGTGTGTGTGTGTAGTGTGATGTGTGTGTAGTGTGATGTGTGTGTGTGTAGTGTGATGTGTGTGTGTGTGTAGTGTGATGTGTGTGTGTGTGTAGTGTGATGTGTGTGTGTAGTGTGTGTGAGGTATAATAAATCAGACATGTTTACACAATGTGATGTTTATCTCTAGATTAATTCTATGACAAATCTTTTTTATGATTAAATTTGTGTTAACTGAAGTGTAACAGAGTGTCAGTGACACACACACACACAGACATACACACACACACAGACACACACAGACACACACACACACACAGACACACACAGACACACACACACACACAGACACACACAGACACACACACAGACACACACACACACACACAGACACACACACAGACACACACACAGACACACACACAGACACACACACACACATTACAGTAACATGTTAGTATTTTAGTATTGTGGATGTAGTGTGTTTGTGGATACTGCTGGAAACTGTAATTTCCCTTTGGGATGAATAAAGTATCTATCTATCTATCTATCTATCTATCTATCTATCTATCTAACTTTTATTCTATCATGAAATTGTGAATAAAACACATTCCAATGTACAATGTTACTATGGAAACGCCACTGATGAGCGGAGTTGTTTCTATACCTCTGTAAAGCTGCTTTGAGACAATGTCCATTGTGTGTGTGTGTGTGGGGGGGGGGGTTAATGCAGTGGAAAAGCCTGGTTATAACAGGAGATAATGAACTGCTAAACCTGCCATAAGAAGATACAGCAGTCTGTCCTGAGTTCCTGACACATGGTCAAACACATGGAGCAGAGAGACCACACACACACACACACACACACACACACACAGAAACTTATCTACACTAACTAGCTCATAAATGCCACTGCACAACTGACTCACGAAAGTAACGTGTCGAGAATAAACTCTGTATATGTTTAATACTGATAACAGTGAAATTTTCCTCAGAAGGTACCGGCTCTATGAGTGAGTACTTGTGGAGCTTCTAGGAGAACCTCAGCAGAGATGTGGACATTCAGAAGCTCAGAGCTACAGACACACAATACATCACTCCCAGTCCCATTACCCATGTGGGGTAGCCCTGTAAACATGCCCAATGTCCACATTACTGTAGATATGAAACACTAGTTTCTGCCCTCTCTCAGACACACTGACCCTGCTCAGGTCTCATCATGGACAGGAGCTCATCTGCATGAACTGTTCTATATTCCAGCTGTTCATTGTCCAGAAGTGTAAAAACGGACCAGTACTCTCTTACCTCAAAGCTCTTATCACTGCCCGCACTAACCACTGCTGTGTTGTGTGCAAAACAATATCACAAAACCGGAAACAGAAGGAGAATTCAGACAAAAAGTACGGTAAAGTTTGTGAATGGAATTCTGACCTCCGATTGGACGAGACATCGGTCAGTCAGGATATACAGGAAGTATGAAATTGTCTATGTAACTTTATTTCTTGTACATGTGTGATCTGCCTTCACTTTAAACCATTTAGTGCAACTTTAAATCTTTTAAAGAAAATAACAAACATTTATATTTATAAGGAAATTGACTTCATTCAGTGCTACTGTGAAGAAGGACGTTCATATGGTCAGTATAATGTTGGATGATGTTGGAGTAAAGATTAGTTTATCTCTAAAAACACAGCAGAAGAACGCAGGAATGAGAGAAAGAGAGAGAGATGTAAGGAGCGCTATAAGAGCAGAGCTGTGTTCATACACACACCAATCCACTTTCTACTGCTGCAGCCTGCTGGACTGTAGATCCTGAGTGACCACTGTCTCAGCGGTCAGAATTCCATTCACAAACTCCACCTACCTTTAATGCTTTATCCGAATGGTCACTGTGTTTTCCGATTTGTTATTTTGATTCTACCTAAAAACTGTCTAAAAACCTACTGCTTCCTTAAAGACTTCAACTAAAAACACATTTTTGTCTGTGTGATCTTCTTCCTGCATTTTCTCCCGACAAAGTTTTTAATGGGTTTCTTACTCTTTGTCGTAGTGGACCAGTGTCCAGGCTTTCACAGTTGTGTAGGTGTCTCTGGAGAAGAGCGTGTGCTGAGTGCTGAACATGTGTAATGTAGATCAGTAGTAAAGTGTGGGCTGTAATCAGTATGAACTAAACATTCCTGAATAATACAGAGAGTCAAACAGAGATGTATGGAACCAGAAAAGTGTTTTATATCAGAAGTGCTGGAGTTATAAGCAGCATACATGGTGCTCTTATTATTGATTTATTTTTATTTGTATTAGATTTTCAATAACACAACTATGAAGCCAGAAAAAAGGCATGTACAATTTGACCAGCTTACACTCCCTACACACTATCCCAGGCATATAAAAAAAATCATACATCCTATCTAACTATGGTTTAAAAATGTGTATTGAAATATATAGTCCAGTGGGAGGATCCTGCGCTCTGACCACCACGGCCTGGGTCTGATACCTGGGCAGGGAACCATGCCAGCCATTGGGAGGGTTTCATTAGGAAGGACATCCAATATAAAACCTGGGCCAAATTGGATATGTAGATTGGATGATCCACTGTGGTGACTCCAAACACACACACATATAAAACCAAGCATAACATTATGACCACCTGCCTAATATTGTATTGGTCCCCCTTTTGCTGCCAAAACACAACAAACTGTCCTGCACTGTGTATTCTGACCCTTTACTATCATAACCAGCATTAACGTCTTGAGCAGTTTGAGCAACAGTAGCTGATCTGTTGGATTGGATCACACGGGCCAGCCTTCCCTCCCCACGTGTGTCAGTGAGCCTTGACCACCCATGACCCTGGTGATAGATTGATAGATAGACAGGCAGACAGATAGATAGATAAAGTTAGGTTTAGGGTTAGGGTTAGATTAACTTGTTTTCTTGCAGCAGAACCATAAACAACAGAAACGACAGTGATAGAATCCATGCACATTGAACACAGTACAGAACATTGTCTGTATTTAATAAACTAATAATAACATAGACACTAATTAGTGACAAAAGGAAGTAAAGTGGTTGTAGTGTAGGTGATGATCATAAGGTGACTGTGTTCATGAGAAGTTGTACAGTCTGAGAGCTGTGACTCTGAAGGATCTCCTGTACTGCTCTGGATGGATCAGGCTGAAAATGTTCTGCTGCATGTTTAGGCGTTCATGGAGGAGCAGTCTGCTGGCCTCTGCTGCTTTAATTCCACTCCTTCAGCATACTGCTGTGTGGCATGCTTGATGATTGTACCATCACATCCCATTGGTAGTGTGTAGCATCTTGCATCCTTTGAAAGAAAAGAACTAGAATTTGCTTTGTCCCTTCCTGTAGGCTTCTTCAGGATTACGTGTCTAATCCCAGTCCAGGAACATCTAAAGTACTTGTGGGATTCCACAGCTTCCACATCTACCGCAAGAATGGACATAGGAAAGTCCAGCAAGGGCTCAGATCTTCTAAAATCCTCCACCATCTCCTTGGGTTAGGGTTTACTTCAATACATGCCTGTGTATCTGGCTGAGTCCCAAATGACCCTTTGCTTCGTGTACAAGTGCACTTCATACCCCAGTTTAGTGCCCTTCAGGGCCTGTAGGGGGCGGTTCGGTCTTCACCGACGTTAACGTTTTCATTCTTTCATTGCTGCCAGGACGGTACACGCTCTTGTATGAGGCTGAATCCCAAATGCAGCTTTACTTCCTATAAAAGTGCACTACATAGGTTGTGGTGTAACGTCTTCTTTACCCAATATAGTGTACTACGTCTGTAACGGTCTGTAATTTGGATGCGGCCCAGCGCTTTGCATTGCTGTGGGAAAATGGCGGACAAAACGCCAGGCGGGACGCCGAAGGCCAGCTCAAAGGTACATTTATACTCATTTATAATAATTACACAATGATTGTTGTCCAGTTAGGTAATGTGTGGAATGTAAACAATAAACAGATCCCACTGTGGTGCGTTGGGTCTTCTCAGCTTTAGCTAACACAGCCCGCTAACACCAGCCCGTTAGCTAAAGGATAAAATGACGTTGTTGTTGATTGCTACCTGGCGAACATGAGCTTCTAAACACACAGCGTGTTGGAAATAAAAGCACACATTAGCTTTATAGTTTCTGAAAACTTTATAAAATTGATAACACAACAATTATAACCTTATTTTTAACATTTCTTTTAACTACAAAGCGGCACAAAAAAGTACTACTTAGCATGTTAGCAACTCTCCCGTGTAGCTGTACTGCTAATAAACTGCTAAATATTCACTCCTGTTTAAAGTTATTCCTTTACTGAGTTTATTTAATATAAGGTGTGTTTTTATTTCAGCTCCTGTGTGATTTAGTAAGAGACTGAAATGCAAGAGTTGTACATTTTACTCTACACGTGTTAGTAAACAGAGTTAATGCTAATCAGGTGTACATCTTTATACAGATTTAATCTTCAATCTATAATATTTTTCTAGCAAAATAATATTAATAGCAATGATAATAGTAATAATAATAATTATGATAATAATAATAAAGCCTGTGGTGGTGTGAAAGTACAGTTCTGAACTCTGGTTCCCGTAGAGTTTCATCTTCATGTGGTGATTTATAAAGACATCAGACTGCAGCAGAGAGAAATACACCTGAACTTTATTAACATTATGGTGTTTACTGTACTCTCTCTCTCTCTCTCTCTCTCTCTCTCTCTCTCTCAGGCTCTGTTAGAGAGTAAACTGAAGGCCTTCAGCATTGGGAAGATGGCCGTGGCTAAAAGAACTCTGAGTAAAAAGGAACAGGACGAGTTGAAGAAGAAGGTGTGTTCTCTTCACACTGTGTATTAACACACCTGTCTCAGGTGATTTGATCAGGTGTAAATAAGCAAAGAGTGTGTCTCAAGATTAGACATGTGGCATGTTACGTGTGTGTTTTGTCTCTAGAACACAATTTATTCCTGCATTTTTCTTATCATGAATTATATAAATTAATTCTCTCTGTTTTTAATCAGTATAAAGGCACGTACACACACACACACACGCTCTGTGAGTGACATGTATATACAGTCTGGTGTATTATTAACTCTAGTTTTATATGAAGTTTAGATTTTCCTTGCATGGTATAAATATCAGTAAAATATATATTAAATGGTGTGTGTGTTTGCTGAACAGGAGGATGAGAAAGCAGCTGCAGAAATCTATGAAGAATTCCTTGCTGCTTTTGAGGGAGGTGAAGGCAGAGTGAAAACATTTGTCCGAGGAGGAATCGCCAACGTTTCTAAAGGTGATTAAAAATGACGTCACAACACACTGACCAACGTCACAACACACTGACCAACGTCACAACACACTGACCAACGTCACAACACACTGACCAATGTCAACTCCACCAGGTAATAAACTTCACTCTGCAGTGGCTCTAACATGAACCCCTCATTAAAGTCCAGCTGTAGGGTGTGATATGTGTGTCAGAGTAAAGGACACTTGGACACTGAGGTTAAAGGTGAAGTATTTAGTGTGTGTAGGTGATGAAGCTCACTGTGTAACTCCTCCTCCTCCTCCTCCTCCTGGTTTCTTCCACAGAGGAAGCTGCAGCTGATGAAAAGAGAGGCAAACTTTATAAACCCAAATCCAAGATTCTGGAAGCTAAAACATTTCTGCCGCTGGAGACTCCTCCACAGTTTCTGGCTTTAGACAAACGCAATGTGAGCACACTTTCTGCTTTTTTCTGCTTTTCACTCCATCTCTAACAAACTGGAGAAGTGTTAATGTTGTTGCTGAAATCTCTCAAGGCCTTGAAGAAAGCGGAGAAGGAGAAGAAAAAGAGCAACCTGGAGCTTTTCAAAGAAGAGCTGAAACAGTAAGTGTGTGTGGGTTACCATGTCCTGTCTGTCTGTGTGTGAGACACAGAATGTCCTTTTGTTAAATCTGTGTGTGTTTAGGATCCAGGAGGAACGAGATGAACGTCACAGGATGAAGGGTCGAGTCAGTAGATTTGAGCCTCTGCCAAACGTGGAAGGACGACGATCCTGTAAGTTAGCTGTGTGTGTGTGTGTGTGTGTGTGTGTGTGTGTTCTTGTATGACCATGGAGTGATGTTTGTGCCTTTTCAGTTTTAGATGAATCTGCTCCAGGCTCACATGATGTTGGAGATCCTACAACCACAAACCTGTACCTGGGCAACATAAATCCTCAGGTCCTTTACATTTACTAATACTTTAACGGTGTTTTAACACTTTACATTACATTTATACGGCCATGTCCAGAGAGCCTCACATATCCTGATGTACACTACCAGTCAAAAGTTTGGACACACCTTTTAATTCAGTGTTTTTTGTTTAGGGATTTATTTCCTACATTCTAGAACAATCCTGGAGATTTCAAAACTATGAAATAACACACATGGACTTCAGTAATCCATATGTAATGACAACAAAAAACAGTCAGTTGTTATTTTAAGACACGAAGGTCAGGTGTTCTGGAATAGTTCTTGTAAGAACAGTATTGTCAAGTGCATTTGCAAAACCCATCAAGCACCATGATGAAACTGTCTCACATGAAGACCATCCCAGTAAAGCAAGACCAAAACTGACCTCTGCTGCAGAGAAGTTCATTTAGAGTTAAAGCCTCAGAAATCACCAATTAACAGCACCTCAGATTAGAGGCGTTATGAAGGCTTTACAGAGCGTCAGTAGCAGACATATCTCAATATCAACTGTTCAAAGGACATTATTGTGGATTTCGGCCGCCTTCAGCATTGTTTTACAATGTAGAGAGAAATAAACATCAGGAAAGACCATGGGATTAGAAGGTGTGTCCAAACTTCTGACTGGTAGTGTATATTGTTCTGATGTACATTATTAGGAGTGGATTTTATTTGTAGTCCATGGCTTGCAGTGACGTCTTCAGTTTTTTATTTGCTGCATTTGGGATTGTGCTGCGTTATGATGGTAGTTTTTATGGTGCCAAGCTGCCATTGTTAAGCCCTCGTGCAGGACCCTTGACCCTGTCTGCTCCGATGGGTACTGTTTCACCGGTCACCCTGCTCTCTGACCCAGACATCATAACAAGCAGAAATATCCCAAATAATTAAATAAATGGCAGTGCTTCAGTGTATTTATGATAAAGGCTTGTTTTACTGGACATAGAGTTGTAGTGTCACTGGAATGGGGGATGTGGTGTCTTAGTGGTTAAGGTGTTGGACTATTGATCAGAAGATTGTGATTTAGAATCCTAGGTCCATCAAGCTGCCCCTGGTGGGCCCCTGAGCAAGGCCTTTAACCCTCAATTGCTCAGTTGTATAGAATGAAATAAAGTGTAAGTCGCTCTTGATAAGGGCATCTGCAAAATGCCAGAAATGTAAATAGAACAAACACACAACATTTATTGTAATAAATAAAACTCTTAATAACTGATTAATGCTCTTAAAAGTCACTAAATTGTGTGTGTGTTAAAATGCTATGCTTTTGACCGTGGTCATGCCAGTCGTACTGTTTTTTGATGGACTGTGTTGTGTTGGTATTCTGTAGATGAACGAGGAGATGTTGTGTCAGGAGTTTGGACGCTACGGTCCCTTAGCGAGTGTGAAGATCATGTGGCCCAGGACCGATGAGGAGAGAGCCCGAGAGAGAAACTGTGGCTTTGTGGCCTTCATGACGAGGAGAGATGCGGAGCGGGCTCTTAAACACTTAAACGGTATGCATGTGTGTCACTACTCATCACCTCTCACTTCCTCACTCTTCACTCATCACTTCACAGTTTACATGTGTTTCATCTGACCTACAGCTCACTGAGAACACAGAGTTCTTCTTGACTTTTCAGACCATGTGTGGAAGTTGTTCTTCACCACCCTGCAGCGTTTAACCTATAATTATTATGGTTTTGATCTTCCAGGAAAAATGATCATGAACTTTGAAATGAAGCTGGGATGGGGCAAAGGTGTGCCAATCCCCCCCCACCCCATCTACATCCCTCCATCCATGATGGAGCACACGCTCCCTCCTCCACCCTCTGGTCTGCCCTTCAATGCTCAGCCCAGAGAGAGGCTGAAGAACCCCAATGCCCCCATGCCGCCCCCTCCCAAGAACAAAGACGAGTTTGAGAAGGTAACTCGCTCCACACTGACGTCACACACACACCCATAAAGCTGTAATTAGCTCTGTCCAGTTAGTTGTGAGAAAAAGGCTTTATTCTTAACACTGGGGTGAGTTCCTCACAGTTCCCTCACAAAGTCTGAGATTTATCTAAGTACCTAAATATGAAGAGTAATAAAGAAAGGCAATAAAAAGCCCAATACGCCTCTTCGGAGTGAAAGAAAATTCCAATCTGTGGTGGGATTCCTGAGGCGGCTGTGAGGAATAAAACCATGTGAAAGTGAAATCTCTAACTGTAAAGTAGAATAAACACTATACAGTCATCCAGGTAAGTCATTAGAATTAAAATGCACCTTTTTCCTTATCTGTAGCTCTTGATGTTATTTTCAGAGCACCATGTTGTTTGTTCTGTTGTTAGAGATGTTAAGATGTTTGTAGACAGTGTGGTGTAAAAGTGTCAGTAGTTCAGTTATAAAGTTTTAAAACTGACCAGCGTAGACCTTTTGTTTGTTGTAGGTCAATGTTGCATATAGTATTATGCTTGTTTCCTTTTTAACAATACTCACGTCTATTCTATGTTTATTATCTGATGTGACTTCATATCCAGACTCTGTCGCAAGCCATAGTCAAAGTGGTTATCCCAACAGAAAGGTACATGTTTCTCTTCTTCTCCAAATTCTTATCAAATGTAGACAAAATCTCTTTAGTTTATAAACAATTGGACATGCAAGCACTACACAGGCTGTTCAGCTGAGCAACAGTTGAGGCAGTGCATGAACACACACACACACACACACACAGAAAGAGAGAGAGGTCTGTGTGTGTGAAAACCCCAGAGTTGATTAAAGTGAACATATTAGTTTAGATCATCACCAGTTCTAAAGTGTATTGAAAGTGTTTTGTCTTGTGTGTGTGTGTGTGTGTGTGTGTAATAAACATACACTTGCTGTATGTTTTTAAAATGATGAGATTCAGATAGTTGCATTATGTACTTTCATTTGCATTTACATTTCTGCCATTTTATCCAAAGCGACTTACAATTTATCTCAGAAATTGTAAGCAGTTGAGGGATAAGGGCCTTGCTCAGGTGGACCCGGGATTCGAACTGACAACCTTCCGATCAGTAGTCCATTAAAACTAAGCTAGCACATCCCCACTTTCTGTATTATACACTTTTTCTCACACACCTGAGGGTGGTGGTGTTATAATGGGACCTTCAATGATGATACGAGGTTTACATACACATGCATGTACACACACTCACACACACACACACACACACACACACTGAGCAGCGTTTAAACACATGATTTCTCTACGACACTCTCAGTAAGAACAGTAGTGACCGTAAACACACACATGCACGCCTCTGGCTGATGCTCACCTGAACCGCTGCAGTAGTGGGGGTCAAAAGCGCAGCACCCAATCCCCTGTAGTGTCGAGTGACCTTTGACCTTGGCCTTGGTGAGCAGCACCAGTTGAACTGCAGCAGCGAGGGACCAGGAAAACGTCACAGGACTGAGGATTGGGGAAAGTATACAGAAAGACATCGGTATGATCGGCTCCAATGCTTTGTGACTGTGATTTTTCTACATTCTGACCCAAAGCAATGAATCATCTTTACATGATGTACTAGGTGTAATGTCCTGTCCCTTCGGCCTGGTGACTAAAGCATTAGGTGACGTTAGAGGCAGGGGAGCGGTGCTGGAGCAGTGCTGTTAGCATATTGCCATTGTCCTCATTCTCAGAGTGTGTGTGTTGTTACACTGCCAGTCAGTTTTAAACCTTACACACTGCACTGTTCACTATTCACTCACATCTCAATGTACGGTTGTGTGTGTGTGTGTGTGTGTGTGTGTGAGTGGGTGTGTGTGCATGTGTGAGAGAGATTGAGATAACGGAGTAATGTGTGTAAGAGTCAGAGACTGATAGAGAGAGATGTTCAGAGATAATGCAGTAGGGAGTGTGTGTCTGTGTACTGTGAATCTGTGTGTGTGTTTTTTGGTGATGGCTCTGAATCCGTGTCTAACTGTGTTGCTTTTGTAGGAATTTGCTCTGTCTAATCCACCGGATGATCGAGTTTGTGGTGCGTGAAGGTCCTATGTTTGAGGCCATGATCATGAACAGAGAGATTAACAATCCCTTGTACAGGTGAGTTTATTCTCTCTGCTCTTCCCTGACCTCTTTAACTCAGAGTTCAGGTTAACTGCATTATACTTACAATTTAAACAAGACTCATGGGTCGATTAGGAACCTCACACTGCTGTGGCAATAAAGAGGCTTCAATCTGAAACAATCTGGAAATATTTACCTGTGTATGATGTCATTTACATGTCAGTTACCTGTGTGTGTAGGTTTTTATTTGAGAATCAGAGCCCAGCTCATGTGTATTACCGTTGGAAGTTGTACTCCATCCTGCAGGTAAGTATCAGCGCACACACACACACACACACACACACACACACCCCTGTGACGTTACTGAGTATGAGCGGAGGCTGAACTCTGTCTGAAATGTAACACACAGGGAGATTCTCCAACTAAATGGAGGACGGACGATTTCAGATTATTTAAGAACGGTTCGTTGTGGCGGCCACCTCCTCTGAACCCATACCTTCACGGCACACCACAGGAGGAGGAGAATGAAGAGGATGAGGAGGAAGAAGGAATTAAGAAAGGATCACTGAAAGACGAGTAAGATACATCATACACATGAAGGCAGAAAAAAAAAACAGAAGGAAGAATCCTTCCATTAACAATGACAATTAACCTGTACCACACATCAAATCACCTGACTCAAGGCTGGTCTATACTGTGTGTGTGTGTGTGTGTGTGTGTGTGTGTGTGCGTGCGCGCGCGTGTGTGTGTTTTTACAGTGAAAGAGATAAATTAGAGGAGATTCTGCGAGGTCTGACCCCCAGGAGGAGCGACGTGGCTGAGGCCATGCTGTTCTGTCTCACTCACGCAGATGCTGCAGAGGAGATAGTCGAGTGCATCACTGAGTCTCTGTCCATTCTGAAAACACCGCTTCCTAAAAAGGTCAGAACAGACAGGGTTGATTATTGTGACTTTTACTGCAAAAAAAAGGAAGTGAGATTTCTGTTCTGATTATTAATCCTTTTTTATTTTTATTTTCCTCACAGATTGCGAGGTTATATTTGGTGTCTGATGTGTTGTATAACTCCTCTGCTAAAGTGTCTAACGCCTCCTATTATCGGAAATTGTAAGTCCATTCCACAGTTTTCTCTCATTTTGTAAGCAGTATGTCATTAAGTTGCTGTTTTTTCTTCACCAGCTTTGAGATTAAGCTGTGTCAGATATTCTCTCACCTCAACATCACCTTTAAGACGATACAGGGGCACTTACAGTCTGAACATTTTAAGGTACACACTTCTGATATATTAATGACGTTAGTGTGAGAGCCTGTAGTATTTACTTGCTCTCTGTGTGTGTGTGTGTGTGTGTGTGTGTGTGTGTGTGTGTGTGTGTGTGTAGGACCTGCCTGAACCTCACTCAGATGGAATTAGTTTCAGTTGTTTTTCTCTTTCTCTTCTCAGCAAAGAGTGATGTCTTGTTTCCGAGCGTGGGAGGACTGGGCCTTGTATCCGGATCCGTTTCTCATCAAACTCCAGAACATTTTCCTGGGACTTGTCAGTCTCGATCCAGAAAAGGAGGTAGAAGCATCAGAGGTAAAAATTTAACACCATGGAGATGTTTCACTTCTGTCCTTCATGAGCTAGTGTGCATCTTCTCTTATGTTCATCTCTACTGGTGTGTGTGTGTGTGTGTGTCAGTGTCAGCCCATTGAACAGGCTGAGGATTTGGATGGTGCCCCCATCGTGGAAGAGGAGTTGGATGGAGCTCCGTTAGAGGATGTTGATGGTACACCAATAGATGGCGCTCCACTAGATGGTGCTGTGCTGGACGACCTGGATGGTGTTCCAATAAAAGGATCAGAGGAAGAACTGGACGGCCTTCCTTGTGAGTCACTTACACTCCCACCTGCATTCGCTATACATGCACAGGGTGAGAAGATCAGAGCTCAAGAAGTTAACTCCACCCATTAGGCCATGTGTCAGGAATCTTTACTAATCATCTTATTGAGATGGATGAGAGTGATGAGATAAACAGACTGAAGTTAATCAGATACAGGAGAAGAGGAATGTTTTAATCCCAACCTTTTAACACAATAGTAATGGTTTAGAAAAAGAAGTTGACGTTTTTACGTGAAATACTCAAATAAAAAATAATTTCTGATTTGAACTTCTCTTGTGTAGTGGACGGGCCAAAACCTGGGTTTAAAATGGCTCCATCTAAGTGGGAGGAAGTGGACGGAGCTGCTCTCGAGGCCCAGGGTATTTATGAAGACTTTTCTGGAGTTCATCATCCTCCCCAGCTCCTTTGTGTTTGTGTGTGTTTAAAGATATTGTACTGGTGTTTGATTTACAGCTGTAACTACATCAAAGTGGGAGATCTTTGAGGAGTCTGAGAAAAGTGGGGAGAGGTAAAAATCTACACTATGATTTTTTTAAATATTTTTATAAGATATAGTGACCACTTGAGACTCCTTGTTTGTGAGTGTAAGTAACAAAGCACTGTAAATAACAGGAAAACACACGAGGCCGATGTGAAGGAGGCTGTGAAGAGTTCCTTATCAGAACCACAGTCTCATTCCCAGCCTGCAAGAGAGGAACATCAGGATTCCAAATCAGCCAAACTATCAGAGATGAGTGAAGAGAAACGCGCTAAACTGCGGGAGATCGAGGTGAATTTACTCATCACACACTGCTCTGTGTACTGCCCGGTGTTCTGTTAGGTGGTTAATAACACTTCTGTTCACAGCTCAAAGTGATGAAGTTTCAGGATGAGCTGGAGTCCGGAAAGCGGTCCAAAAAATCTGGCCAGAGCATTCAGGAGCAGGTGGAACTCTACAGGGACAAACTACTGCAGAGGGTCAGTCACACTGCTTATAAAGTTGTGGGGGGTATGAGGATGGGGTATGAGGGTGGAGTATGTGGGTGGGGTTAGCATTTCTGTGAATTAAACATTACTGTCACTTTTAGCTATAGCAGCCATTAAAAGCAAGTCCAGCTGTTATTGTCATTTCAGCTATATATGTAGCTGACGCAGTACACAGTGAGATAAACCAGTGTTTCTCCAGTACAGTAGAGTTCTGGGTGTTGTGGAGTCTGATGGCCTGAGGAAAGACACTGTTCCACAGTCTGGTTGTGAGGGCAGTGTCATGCTGCCACACAGTGTGGTATAAACATTCCTGTGTCCTGGATGAGCTTTAAATCACATGTTTTGTTGAATAAAATGAGATTGTCCACTATCGGTCCATACCTGGAACAGGACCTGAAAACGCTTCTCTGCTGGAATCACAGGAGTGTTTTGGACATGATGCTGAAGTTTCTCTGTTTGAAAACTTTTAGGAAAAGGAAAAAGAAGTGGAGAAAGATAAAGAGAAGGAAAAAGAGAAAAAGGACAAAGACAAATCTGACATAACGCATAAAGAGAAGGAAAAAGAGGACTCCTCTTCCACTAGAAAAGAGAAGTAAGTTCCGCACCCCACTGTGTCGGGTTACACCGCTGTCCGGAGCTCAAAAGTGATTCCATTTAAACTCATCCCTGTGTTGTGATCGGTTAGGAAGCGCAGACACAGTCCATCTCCCAGCCCGAGTCGCAGCAGCAGCAGCAGCACCCGCCGTGTCCGGTCTCCATCACCGCGCTCCGAACGCTCTGACCGCTCTCACACCAAGGACAGCTCACGCTCCACCTACAGAGACTCGCCCAGAGACAGTAGCCGAAAATCCTCCAAACGGTCAGTTTAATCTCCACCTGTCTGTCCATCTTCACCTGTCTATTTCTGTCTCCACCTGTCTGTCCATCTTCACCTGTCTATTTCTGTCTCCACCTGTCTGTCCATCTTCACCTGTCTATTTCTGTCTCCACCTGTCTGTCCATCTTCACCTGTCTATTTCTGTCTCCACCTGTCTGTCCATCTTCACCTGTCTATTTCTGTCTCCACCTGTCTGTCCATCTTCACCTGTCTATTTCTGTCTCCACCTGTCTGTCCATCTTCACCTGTCTATTTCTGTCTCCACCTGTCTGTCCATCTTCACCTGTCTATTTCTGTCTCCACCTGTCTGTCCATCTTCACCTGTCCGTTTCTGTCTCCACCTGTCTGTCAATCTTCATCTGCTTATTTCTGTCTCCACCTGTCTGTCCCTGTCTCCAGCTCCCTCTCTGTCTCCACCACATGTACAGTTATATGTGAATTATTCCAGGGTTTTCTGTGACTTACCTTCATGGTGGAATGGTACAGTCCATCAGCTCTGTCTGCTGTGTAATTCTGACAGTGTTTGCTGTGTGTTCATGTTCCCTCTCTCTCTCTCTCTCTCTCTCTCTCTCACAGATCGCCCTCGCCCTTGGCCACCCCCAAACGCTCGCGCAGGTCCAGATCACGGACACCCAAAAAGTCCTCTAAGAAATCCCGCTCCCGTTCCCGCTCCCCACACCGCTCACACAAAAAATCCAAAAAGAGCAAACATTGAGAAAGGTCTCCATCTCTTCCGTGCCTCACTTTCATCTCATCAGTGCGTGTAGGAAGCGTCCTGGTTCCTCCTCTTCCTCCATGAGGTTCAGTTCCACCTGCTGCACTCCTGCGGTTCCATGTGAAGAGGGTTCTCGACCCTGAGGTTTTTACCAGCCAGTGCTGTGCTCTCTCTCAGAACGATGTGGTATTTTTGCTCGTGGTTTTTAGGTCCCTGCAAAAATGACGTAAATTAAAATAGTGTATGTTTCAGTTGTATAGATGTTTTGATTTTCAATAAAGACACAGCGTATGTGAACTTTCTCCTGAGATGTGCTGATTTTAAATGGAACGTTTGGAGAGGGTTTTTTTTTTTATCATCTTGTATCTGATACTGTGAGTTACAGTGGACACTGGAGTGGTTTCCTTTGTGGTCAGAATGTTTGAGAGAGAAAGGACCCTGTTGCCATGGATACTATGGAGGTTTTCTTTTCATGAAAGCCTTTTCGCCAAAGTTAAATGACTTCCATTGATGCACATTGAAGTCCATAAGACTTCCGTTGATGCACACATGCTAATTTTGTGCATTATACTAAACTAGTGGTTATTAGCACACAGTAGTTGTTAGCAGCTTTATCCACGCAGCTCCAGTGAACACTTAATCTCACAAACGTCTCAGACTGACCACATCTCCTCTGAGTCTGGGCTGGAGTAAAGGCTCTTCAATAAACTCTTCTGTCAGCTGGCTCTGGAGATTTATTAATGCTAATGTTATGATTTGTAGTAAAAACTTCTTTGGATAGTTTTTAAAGATTGTTTTTTTGTGTAGAACTCCAAAAATCCACCAGTGTTCTTGTTCTAAAGCCTGGTGAGGGTGTGCTAAAAAGTGTCAAGGTTGTCAACAAAAGTGAAAGGTTTAAGCCACTTTAAATTCATAGAGCTTTTTATTTTCCACATGCATTACATTATAAATAACCTGTATGAGGCTTTTACAGCATTTTATTAAAACACTGACTCTTAAGACGTTAACCCGGTGTACTGAGGGGTCGATATCTGATATATATGATATCGTGTCAGATCCTTGTGCCTCCGTTTTAGAGAGTCTGAAGGATGTCTGGGGGAAAAAGACCTAGGTCAGCTCTGATAATGCTGATTGGTCTGCAGTGTAAAATTGTGTGTATGTGTGTCACTGGGGGTCCATGAACTCAATGATAACGTTATGAAAAGAATTGATCATGCACCACAGCACTTAAGGAGGATGTAGAGAGATTACTCTGGTCATTGCTTCAAATGTAAATGAATACAGGTAGCTGTTCTCTACTGCAGGGCAGCACAGTGGTTTAGTGGTCAGCACTGTTGCCCAACAGCAAGAAGGTCCTGGGTTTGAATCCTAGGTTCTAACAGGCAGGGGTCTTTCTGTGTGGAGTTTGCGTGTTCTCCCCGTGCCTGCGTGGGTTTACCCTGGGTACTCTGGATTTCTCCCACAGTCCAAAAACATGTACATTAGGTTGATTGGTCATTCTAAACTGTCCATAGGAGTGAGTGTGTGTGGTTGTCTGTCTATATGTGTGGACTGGTGAGCTGTCCAGGGTGTACCCCTGCCTTTTGCCTAGTGTGTGCTGGGATAGGCTCCAGCAGATCCCCATGACCCTGATTAGGGATAAAGTGGGTATAGAAGATGGATGGATGGACTCTACTGCTTATGGTATTGTGATAAAATTCTCTCATTCTGGACAAAAATACGTAATGCTATAGCAGAACTTAAGCTGCAGTTTGTTTTGTTCTTCATTTTGTATCTGCTGGACATTGGAGTGGACAGTGTTTGATTTCCACGTCTTCTAATTCTGTGTTTTTTTTTCTGGTAAAGAACTGAACATGATTACTGCAGTGATCCTTTCAGGTATCTTCCTTCAAAATGTGGATCTCACAAATGAAAACATCAATAATATAAACTATAATAATTATTAATTAAGTAATGTACAGAGAAGTGTGAGTGTACCGTGTCCTAGTGTTTTTACACCTGAGATTCCTCACACCCTGCTCCCACAAGTCACGCGTTTTCTCGCGATATTATACCAAGTACAGGAAGTGGAGCGGTGCTTGTTTACTGTCGTGTTTGTTTTGGAGTTAAAGATGGAGTGTTTCTGGATCTTTCTGACTCTCTGCTCCTCACTGATCCTCTCCTGCTCCGCCTCGGCGTTCGATGGAGTTTTAGGCAGCACCGCTTCCTGTCACAAAACTTGCAGAATGACCTACAGCCTGCACACTTACCCGCGGGTGAGGAGCCTTACTGCGCGCTATCATGAAGCTAACAGGGGGTTAGCATAGCTGTATTCATGTACAGCGAATTAAAAACTTCTCTGCAGCGTGATTATTATTATTATTATTATTATTATTATTATTATTATTATTATTATTATGACGATGCGTTAATATAACACTGATGAACATTTATAACACTTGATATAACACTGACGAAGTTTGGTGTTTTAGCCTAATGAGCCTGGGTGGGGTTTACTGCTGAACTTATAGCTTTGAGCTGCTTGATTTTGATGTGTGTGTATTGAGGAGTATGTATGCTGTGTGTTAATGTGTATGGTGTGTTGGTATGTGTGTGTGTGTGTGTGTGTGTGTATGGTTTGTGTGTGTTAATGTGTGTGTGTATGTGTGTGTATTGATGTGTGTGTTAATATGTGTGTGTGTAGGAAGTGGAGCTGTTTGCGTGTCAGAGAGGATGCAGACTCTTCTCCATCTGCCAGTTTGTGGGTGAGAGTGAGAACCTGAACCAGACTAAAGCCGAGTGTGACTCAGGTACAGATGGTGATCAGTGATGGTGTTAGAGACTTGATGTCCACACGTGTCCAGTCGGGATTACAGACAGGGTTTTTCTCTTTTTCTCTGCAGCTTGTCATGAAGCGTATGATGAAGCAGATGAAGCGTTCTCCTGCAGCCTGGGCTGTGAGAGCCAGCTGCCCTTCGCCCAGCAGAGACAGGAGCAGGTACAGAGGAGGACAAACACCACAAACACAGAGAAAATAAACAGTTTAATAAACGGAGTACGATTTATCTGTATATTTAAATTAAACACAGCAAATAACTATAATAATGATTATAAATGATTACTTACATCACACTTCACACCTGGATGAGCTTCTCCTCACTTTCTCACATGGTTTTTGACTTTTTGGAGCTTTTTCTTTCAAGCTGCTGGCCATGATGCCCCGAATCCACCTGCTTTACCCCCTGACACTGGTGAGGGGATTCTGGGAGGACATGATGAACCAAGCCCATGAATTCATTACTTCATCATGGACCTTCTACCTGCAGGCAGATGACGGGAAAGTTGTTGTTTTCCAGGTAAATAGTCCTTCCAGCAGAAATCAGTAATTATTAGTCATTACACACACACACACACACACACACACAAAGATAATGCATTTTTTTTATTTAAAGGTGCCTTTCAAAACACTCAAGATCGCCAAGAACAGTTAAGATATAGGCATAAAAATATATTATGGAAGACCAGTGAGAAGGACATTACAGTAATCAATTTGTGAAGTGACCAGTGTATGAATAAGAACTGCTGTGTTATTAGTTGTGAGAAAGGGGTTAGGGGACGGTTAATATCACGCAGTTGGAAGTATGTAGTATGTGAAATGTTATTAATATGGGCTTCAAAAGACTGTCTAAGATGACACCCAGACTTTATGCACAGGAAGTGTTCAGGAGAACAGACTTTACAGAGACACTCATCTAAATCAACTCAAATATACATCTGTACTCTGCTGCATTATACAGCTTTATAACTTTTTGTGAAGTAAAACATTAAAACCCCATGAAGGAGCTGGTGGTAGAAACACGGTTGTAGCATGCACACAGGCTCCATGGTCTCAGTGTGTTTCAGGGGTGTGTGTGGTGTTGCTTTAATAATGG
The DNA here is from genome assembly GCF_019097595.1 of Hemibagrus wyckioides. NCBI lineage: Eukaryota > Metazoa > Chordata > Actinopteri > Siluriformes > Bagridae > Hemibagrus > Hemibagrus wyckioides. The sequence goes on from NC_080726.1 coordinate 142,739, forward strand.
AATAAAGTCCAGACAGAATTTCTGACCTTACCCTAGGATTCACCTCATGAGCAGCTGAATAGCTGAAGATACACACGCTCCTGAACTTATAGACACCTTATAGAAATGTAAGCTTCTGCAGCATTCATGCAACAGTGAATCATCTCTCTCCACCTATCCCTATCTTCTGCATCCTCAACACTTACGCCCACTAGCTTCATATCCTCATTTATTCCATCCATATTCCTCCTCTTTGTCCTTCCTCTGTTGGATGTCCAAACCATCTTAATCTGTCCTCCCTAACTTTGTCCCCCAAACGTTCAACATGAGCCGTCCCTCTGATGTACTCGTTCCTAATCCTGTCCAGCCGTGTCTCTCCCAAAGAGAACCTCAACATCTTCAGCTCTGCTACCTCCAGCTCTGACTCCTGTCTCTGTCTCAGTGATACTGTCTCTAAACCATACAGCATGGCCGGTCTCACCACTGTCCTGTATCACCTTCCCCCAGACACCTTTCTCCACCCATTCCAACCTGCCTGCACTCGCTTCTTTACCTCTTTCCCACACTTTCCATTACTCTGGACTGTTGACCCCAAGTACTTAAACTCCTGTCCCTTCTTCACCTCTTCACCCTGTAATCTTACTGTTCCACTTCCCTCCCTGTCATTCACACACATGTACTCAGTCTTACTACCACTGACTTCCATTCCTCTTCTCTCCAGCACAAACCTCCACCTCTCCAGGTTTTCCTCCACCTGCTCCCTGCTCTCACTACAGATCACGATGTCATCTGCAAACATCATTGTCCAAGGAGACTCCTGTCTGACCTCCTCTGACAACTGGTCCATCACCATAGCAAACAGGAAGGGGCTCAGAGCCGATCCCTGATGCAGTCCCACCTCCACTCTGAACTCCTCTGTCTGACCTACACCACACCTCACCACTGTCCTGCTCCTCTCATACATGTCCTGCACCACTCTGACATACTTCTCTGCTACTCCTGACTTCCTCATACAGTACCACAGCTCTTCTCTTGGCACCCTGTCATACGCTTTCTCCAAGTCTACAAACACACAGTGCAGCTCTCTCTGACCATCCCTATACTTCTCCATCAACATTCTCACAGCAAAAATTGCATCTGTTGTGCTCTTTCTGGGCATGAAGCCATACTGCAGCTCACAAATTTCCACTACCTTCCTTAACCTAGCTTCCACTACTCTTTCCCAGAGCTTCATTGTGTGGCTCATCAACTTTATCCCCCTATAGTTGCTGCAACTCTGCACATCACCCTTATTCTTAAAGATCAGCACTAATACACTTCTTCTCCATTCCTCAGGCATCTTCTCACTCTCTAAAACCCTGTTAAACAGACTAGTTAAAAATTCCACTGCTGCCTCTCCTAGACACTTCCAGACCTCCACCGGGATGTCGTCAGGACCAACTGCCTTTCCACTTTTCCTCCTCTTCAAAGCCTTCCTGACTTCATCCTTTCTAATCTTATCTACTTCCTGTTCCACAGAGTTCACCCCTTCTACTCTTTTTTTCCTCTCATTTTCCTCATTCATCAGCTCTTCAAAGTTCTCCTTCCATCTCCTCTGTACACTCTCCTCACTTGTGAGCACCTTTCCATCTCTATCCTTAATAACTCTAACTTGCTGCACATCCTTCCCATCTCGATCCCTCTGCCTATCTAACCTGTACAAGTCCTTCTCTCCATCTCTAGTGTCTAACCTAGTGTACAACTCATCATACACCTTCTGCTTGGCCTTAGACCCCTCCCTCTTCACTCTGTGCTGTAACTCCTTGTATTCCTGTCTATTCTCTTCAGTCCTGTCCATGTCCCACTTCTTCTTGGCTAACCTCTTCCTCTGAATACTATCCTGAACTTCCTCATTCCACCACCCAGTCTCCTCATCTTCTTTCCTCCTTCCAGATGACACACCCAGCACCTTCCTTCCTGTCTCCCTGATCACTTCTGCTGTAGTTTCCCAGTCATCTGGCAGCACTACCTGCCCACCCAGAGCCTGCCTCAACTTCTGTCTAAATTCCTCACAACATTCCTCCTTTTTCAGCTTCCACCACTTGGTTTTCTTCTCCATCTGTATCTTTGACCTCTTCTTACAGACCATCAGATTCATCCTACACACCACCATCCTATGCTGTCTGGCTACACTCTCTCCCACTACCACTTTACAGTCACTAATCTCTTTCAGATTGCCTTTCAACTTCAGACTCATCACCCTGTCTGACACTCTCATCACCTCCAGAACATTCCTCACAAACTCCTCCTTCAGGACCACACCTACCCCATTTCTCTTACTATCCACCCCATAATAAAACAGCTTGAATCCTGCTCCTATACTACGAGCCTTGCTCCCCTTCCCCCTGGTCTCCTGTACACACAGTATATCCACCTTCCTTCTCTCCATCATATCAGCCAGCTCTCTACCTTTCTCTGTCATAGTACCAACATTCAGAGTTCCTATTCTCAGTCCTACACTCTTACCTTTCCTCTTCTCTCTCTGTCTGCACACTCTCCTCCCTCCTCTACTTCTTCCACCAACAGTAGCCCAATTTCCACCAGCGCCCTGTAGGTCAACGGCGCCGATGGCGGTCGTTGTTAACCCGGGCTTCGACCGATCCGGTATAAAATTCAGAGTACTGACGATTCGCGTGGTTAAATTTGCTGATGTTTTACACCGGATGCCCTTCCTGACACAACCCTCTCTATTTATCCAGGCTTGGGACGGGTACAGAGGTCACTGGACTGTGACCCCATGGCTAGATTGCATAAGAGCAGAGAACATCAGAGAGTCTTAAAGTCACTTAATGTTCAGATTGTTAGACTATAATAAATCTAGATTGAACTTTGTGCCATTGTTAGTGTGTTAAATTCCTTACAGTGTTTTTGTTTAATAGCTCTCAAAGCCCAGTGTTTCTACACAATACTCATTAAAGTGAAACTTGTTGCTTTATTTAAAGGAATATGATTGTGGTTCTCTTTAGTGTTTAAATATATTAATGTTTTTTTTACAGACAGGACCACAGGTTCAGTTTGTGTCTCAGCTTGACCTGCAGAGGGAGGAGCTGAAGGAGGAGCCTCAGGGTTCAGGTACAAATACATCCTCATTAACAGCTGAACTTAACTCCTGCACCCCCCCCCACCCCCCCACCCCGATTCACCTGCAAGTAAATTCATTTCCATCAGAATTTTTAAACATTTCTTGCATGCCTGGGATTATGTATCATGAGATTATATGTGTTTGTATAATGAGGTCCTGAGTTTTCAGTAATATTAAAATAATTATTTAAAAGAAAGTAACCAGATTGAAGCTGCATGTCATGTTCCTCTGTTATAGACATTGATCTGAATGAGCCGCTTTACAGTGAATACAGTAGGAGCTCCTTCCAGGACAGACTGGGTGTCATGTCTCATGATCAGAGCAGCTCACAGGATGACTACAACTTCTTTGGATGTCTCTCCAGGTGAGTGTTTGAGATCAGGACATGTCTATAGGACACAGATTTTTATAAATATGGACATAAATATACAGAACAAACACACGCAGTGAAAATGACTTTCAGCATCAGACTCATTTAGGGGACATGACCCCCAGTCTGAAGGCGGAGCTTTATTATTATTTATGTACAGAGAGAGACCAAATTTCTTTAAACGCATCTGTAATTATTTACACATGCACATTTACATCACATTAAACACATTAGATCACACTGTTTCTTAAATCCTTACTTTGGATTTTGGAATATTAAAACACAACAAACTGTCCTGCACTGTGTATTCTGACCCCTTTCTATCAGAACCAGCATTAACTTCTTCAGCAGTTTGAGCAACAGTAGCTCGTCTGTTGGATCGGATCACACGGTCCAGCCTTCTCTCCCCACGTACATCAATGAGCCTTGACCGCCCATGACCCTGTCACCGGTTCACCACTGTTCCTTCCTGATAGATACTGACCACTGCAGACCGGGAACACCCCACAAGAGCTGCAGTTTTGGAGATGCTCTGATCCAGTGGTCTAGCCATCACAATTTGGCCCTTTTGGTCAAACTCAAAGCTCAAATCCTTACTCTTGTCCATTTTTCCTGCTTCAACATCAACTTTGAGGACAAAATGTTGACTTGCTGCCTGTTGTATTTTCTTCCACTTAACAACTATATACAACAGAATGAGGGGAGCTCTTACAACATGTGGTAATTCGTACGAAATTGCCTACAATGCAGTTGTTACAGTTCAGGAAAAACCTGGGCGTATTGGTTTAATGTAGTCCATCCATTTACTCCAAATCTGACAAAAATCTTCCGTTTGAGTTCTCAATAAGAACGATAATTTTTCCATTGCATATATATTATGCACTGTATCAATCTATTCCTCAATTGTGGATGACTCTGGTTTTAACCACTTTCTAGTAATTGCTTTTTTACTAGCTGCAAGAAGAATTAACATCAGTTTTCTATCCTTATTGTTTCCCCCTTCTAGAATGATGTTACCAAAATATAAAGATTCGCAAGTAAAACTGATCTCCATTTCAAAAACAGCTTCCAGATTCCTTTTGATTTCTTGCCAATAAGGGATAAGTTTTCGACAAGCCCAAAATATATGATAATGGTTAGCTTGGTTTTCCCCACACAATTTCCAGCAGTCAGTATTATTTCCTCTGTGTATCTTCTGTATAGGAGTACTAAAGAACCGAATGACACTCTTCCAACCGAATTCTCTCCATGTTGCCGAACTTTCACTTCACTCTATTCAAACTAGGCTTGTCCAACTAGATGTACAAGGACTTTATGTCTCTCTCCCTTTTTCAATCTTAAATACCTTCGCCGTGTGTCGACCACATCAAAACGATGCAGCATTCATGAGTGATCACGTCAGTGCATAACTTATGAAGGTGGCGAGCACCCGTCTTTTCTTCGAAAAGTTTGCAACTTCTCTTTGAATGATGGTGGTCCTCTCTGTTGTTTGCCTATGCTCCTGGTGTTCCTCTGCCATGACATTCTCTGAATCCGCTCCATAAGGGTGTTTGGGTGACTGATCGGCTGCACTGGGAGTCCTCTCTTTGACATATCCTGCGTTGCCTCCTCGACTGTGTTATATATCTTCACTCCGTCCTCCTACAGCACTTTCACTCCGTCCTCCTACAGCACTTTCACTCCGTCCTCCTACAGCACTTTCACTCCGTCCTCCTACAGCACTTTCACTCCGTCCTCCTACAGCACTTTCACTCCGTCCTCCTACAGCACTTTCACTCCGTCCTCCTACAGCACTTTCACTCCGTCCTCCTACAGCACTTTCACTCCGTCCTCCTACAGCACTTTCACTCCGTCCTCCTACAGCACTTTCAAGCGAGCCGGATACAATGTTCTAAATTTCACTTCTTTGTCTTTCGGCACCTTACATATCTCTTTGTATTCTCTTCTCATCTGCAGCACCTCGGGGACATAATCGTTATCGAAGCTGATCATCTGCCATGCCTGTCGAAGTATCAGTTCTTTGGTTGTAAAACTTTGAAAGTTGACCACTATCGATCGTGGCTGAGCGTCTGCCGGTGGTGGTTTGCCAAACGCTCTGTGTGCGCGTTCAATTTAAAGGGATGTGCCCTCGGGTAGAGTTAGATTTTCCTTCAGGAATTTTTCTAGAAAAAGGACCATTGTCTGGGAGTCTTTTTCGGCACCTTCGGGTACTCCATACATTCTGACATTATTCCGCCTGGAACGGCCCTCCACCTCCACGAGTTTCTCTTCAATTCTGGTGTGTGACTTTAACATGCCCGCGAGTACCTCTCCGACATTTTGAATCCTCTCTTCTGCCGTCGCAATTCTACCTTCTGCCTCCTCCAGTCTAGCTTTAGTGTTAGAAATTTCTGCTTTAATGTCCTCAAGTTGGGTTTTGTTATCTCAAAGAAAGTCCCTTAATTCTCTAAGAATTAGGCTCAAATCAGTAGTCTCTCCCGAGGGGTTCGCTGAGTCTCCCTCCTGGTCACTTGTTTGTGAGCCGGGGAGAGAGCGCGCCGTTTCATCGTCGTGTATTTCTGCAGGTTGCGTGACTTTCTTAGTTTTGCACCTAGTTTCCATGTTACTCCCCTTTTATTTTTATGGTATATCTTGCTTAGAACTCTAGTTAAATGTTTTTAGGGAGTTTTCAAAACCTCACTAATCGGGAGCGCTAGCTCTATGCTGCCATCTTGTCGATGTCCGACCCGGAAGTCTCAAGAGATACTCAGTCTTATTCACTTCACTGGTCAGTGTTATGGCTGACTGGTGTAACTGCCTTGAACAGAATTCAGGTCCAGCAGGACTTTCAGGTTATTAGGAACTTTAAACATGAAGGAGCAGCTTTTACTTTTTTTTATGCACTTTTTGCTTTTATTTAATTTTATTAAATTAAACGGGACACTCAGCTGATGGCACCACCCTCTGGAGAGCTCGTCTGCCCTGATTGGTGCTGTTCCCAAACTCAGGCTGTGTTGTTTCCCATCAGGAAGCTCTCAGTGGTGCAGGTGTAAAAGTTCCTTAACACCTGAGAGGGCAGTTTAAAGTCCTTTAAGCATCTGAGATGGTGGAGATGCTACCAGGCCTTCTTAACCACGGTGCTGATGTTACAGGACCATGAGAGGTCCTGCATGATGTGAACACCTAGATACTGGAAAATGTCCACTCTCTCCACTGGAATCCTGTTGAGGATGAGTGGCTGGTAGTTCCTCTCCTCTCAAGGTACAGTGATCACGGTGTTGTTTACCATCAGACACTCTACCACCACCCCCTGACCTCTTCGACTCTGTTGTTCTGTCCATGTGGTAAAGCGAGAAGTACTCAGCCAGTTGGATGGCATGGTCCGGTACCACTGGGTACAGCCCTGTCTCAGTGAAGCAGAGGTTGCAGTCCTGAATGTCCTGCTGGAACTTTTCACCAGAGACTGGACGTTGGCTAACAGGATGCTGGGCAGGGGAAACTTGTGGCTTCTTGGGGGGGTTGTGGGTTATCACAGGGTCTTATCAAAGATGTCCTGTTTCATTCTGTAACGGAGGTAACATTCTGTATGCCTGCAAAAATTTATAAAAGGAAAAGAACTAGAAATTCTACTTGATGAAGATCAGTGCTGAACTTTATTGAACTTGTTTATTGATTGATTCTGAAGTGAATTTTATTTTATACATTGCAATGAATAAATTGTCATTGCAATCTAAACGTGTGTGTGTGTGTGTGTGTGTGTGCGTGTGTGTGTGTGTATGTGTGCACGTGTGTGTGTGCACGTGTGTGTGTGTG
>NC_080726.1:155000-187892 GCF_019097595.1 Hemibagrus wyckioides
TGGGTGGGATATATTAGGCAGCAGGTGAACATTTTGTTCTCAAAGTTGATGTTGAAGCAGGAAAAATGGACAAGCGTAAGGATTTGAGTGAGTTTGACCAAAAGGGAAAAAAAATTGTGATGGTTAGACCACTGGATCAGAGCATCTCCAAAACTGCAGCTCTTGTGGGGTGTTCCTGGTCTGCAGTGGTCAGTATCTATCAAAAGAGGTCCAAGGAAGGAACAGTGGCAACAGGGTCATGGGTTAATGCTGGTTCTGATAGAAAGGTGTCAGAATACACAGTGCAGGACAGGTCAGGGCTGTTTGGGCAGCAAAAGGGGACCAACACAATATTAGGCCGATGGTCATAATGTTATGGCTGGTGTCGTGTCCTTTAAGAGTAACAGCCAAAAGACTGACCCAGTGAGGATGAGGAGTCTGGGACTGATCTTCATTATTGTTGGTCTGTCTTGATTAAACAGCTCTCTTCAGGTCACGACATCTTGTGATAAAGTGAGGAGTGTCCGTGGGATCATGATGTGACGTATGCGTGAGCCGGAAGTTTCTGTCATCTAATTGTGAACATGTCGAGCACCGAGTAAAGCTGTTCTTAAAAACTCACAATGCTGTCCAGTAACACTTCATGGTGGCAGCGGTAACCAACTGCAGTATCACCCGCGTCAGTGTTCGTGACCAGTGAAGCGGGAATTGACCACTCCGCGAGTTAACCTGTGGCTGATTACTGTACAAAGTACACTTTTTACACAGTCGAGGGACCAGGAGTCTGTGTGATAACTGCTAAACGCTCCAGAGTGCAACAAATACTCTGAAAGTAAATGACTGCTTATTATGTGAATACAAGACAAACACAATAAAATGGCTTCACACTTACCGACGATGAACCGGTCTGACCCCGATCTGACCCCGATCTGACTGAAGCAATGTCTTTATTCAGACAAAAAATGTATCTGTACCTGGAGGATGAAGAGAGAAACGATGCAGAAAAACAAGCTAGAAAAATTGTAGTAGAGGAATTGGAGATGAAGGATTGAAACGACTCAATGCAAGTGGGTTCAGTGATGCAAATAAAAAACCTGAGGCATTGTGGAATTTTTTGAAGGACATTTTAATTAAAATTAAATGTGAACTTCAGAATTCACAGGCTCCATCTCATGAAATACAGGCAAAAACCAAATGAGAGCACTGATGACTTTGTGACCAGAGCCAGAACTTTAGCGCTGAAATGCCAGTTTACTGACGATGAGCTTAACGAACATCTCGTTGAGCTTATCATTGCCAGTACTCCTTTTGATGCTCTCAGAAATGATCTCTACAACAAGCACAAAGGCCATCCTATTGCTGATGTACTAGCAGAGGGGAGAAAGTATGAAGCCTTAGCTGCTGGAAACGAACAAATACAATGACTTGGCATGCCAAACACTGAAAAGGTCCATATTATAACGAGAGGACGAACAGGTCAAAACTGTGACACAAACCATAAGCCAATGCAGTGCCCAGCATACAATGATACATGCTCCATGTGTGGTAACAGAGGCCACTGGGCAAAGTGTTGTAAAAAGAGGAGACGACAAAGACAGATATCCAACCAGCACAGAAGAAGTAAGTCACAAACACACAACAAATACCAAAGCCACACCAACCCAAGGAAAGACCACAAACGCAGAGACGAAACCAGCATTGATGTTATAGATGGTATTAAAGATGATGACGAGTCCACGTGAAACCACCCAGGGATGAGGCATATACAACTCTAAATGTTAAACCACCATTTCTGCAAGGACATGTATACACGCTTCGCCTAAAAATAGATACTGGGGCATCTGGAAACACTTCCACTGCGTATATTCAAACAGATGTATGGTACATCAATACAAAGGCCTAAAACCAGCATCCAATGTAAAACTAATATCATACACTGGTGATGTAATTCCCTGCTTTGGAACTATCAACATGCCATGCCAGTACAAAGAGTCCAGATGGATAGGTGCAAAGTTTTACGTTGTTGATGTATCTGGACCAGCCGTAGTTGGACTACCCACATGTGAGCTCCTCAGCCTTGTGACAGTAAATGTTGATGCGACAGCGGAAAAAGAAAACAATGCAAAAGATAGAAGACAAACAGAACAGAGTACGCAACAACACATAAAAAGCATCAAAGAACTGAGAGAGAAATACCCAGACCAAGTTGATAAAATAGGTAGTTTCAAAGGCACAGCAAAACTCATCCTGAAGGAAAATGCCAATCCATTCATCAACCCTCCACGCAAATGCAGTATCCACATCAAGGACAAACTTCAAAATGAGCTTATCAAACTTGTTAACCAAGGAGTCCTGCGAAAAGTAGAAGAGCACACAGATGGGTGTTCTAGTCTTGCTTTCAGCACAAAGAAAGATGGGTCACTTCGGATCTGCCTAGACCCACAGAAATTAAATGTGAGCCTGAAGAGGTGCCCTCACAAGATTCCAACTCTGGAAGAACTAAACCCAAAATTTTCAAATGCAAAAGTGTTCAGCAAACTAGACGCAATACCCGGATACTGGTCGATACATCTTGATGAAGAGTCACAAACCCTAATCACGTTCCTCACTCCCTTTGGCAGATACTGCTGGAGATGTCTACCATTTGGCCTCAGTGACCAGTACCTTTTTCAAGCTAAAATGGACCAAATTCTTGAAGGTCTCCATGGTGTAATCGGCATAGTAGATGACATTGCAGTATGTGGAGTTGATGAGGAGGATCATGACAGGAACCTGATAAGCCTGATGGAAAGAGCTGCAAAAACAGGACTTGTGTTTAATAGCGACAAGTGTATAATCAAGCAGCAGAGCATAACCTTTTTTGGCAATCTGTATACAGACAAAATCTTCAGGCCAGACCCAGCCAAAGTCCAAGACATACAAAAAAATGCCAACACCACAAAGTAAGGATGATCTCCATTGATTTATGGGCATGATGAACTACCTATCACCCTACATTCTGAAGTTTGCAGATAAAGCCCACAATTTGAGAGGATTGCTGAAAAGCAACTCAGAGTGGACATGGGATACTGATTATCAGAAGTGCTTCGAAGACTTACTGTTACTGCTGATGCCTGCTTAAAATACTACAGTCCAGCAACCACCCTCACACTGGAGGTAGATGCATCACAGAGTGGCATTGGTGTAGCACTGTTGCGAGAGAACAGGCCCATTGCTTTCGGTTCAAAAACACTAACTGAATGTCAATCAAGATACAGCAACATCGAAAGAGAAATGTTTACTATCGTGTATGATATGCAGCGATACCGCACATACTTGTGTGGCAAATCATTCATTGTGACCACAAACTTCTCGTCACCATATACGTGAAGCCTCTACATGCTGCTCCTCCCAGGCTGCAACGAATGTTGATCAAGATGCAGGGTTACAACTACAGCGTGTATCATCCTGGAAATCAAATGATTCTTGCAGACACCCTCAGCCGCCTGCCAAACCCTGAAAATAATGAAGACATTGAACTGGATGAACGCATAGATGGATTAGATGCAGAATTTGAAGACCCTGAGCAGCATACTGTTGCAATTATAAACTTCTCCCCAAACAAACAGGAGTGTCTCAGAACCGAGCCTGCAGAGGACCCCAAGCTTAAATGAAATCATCCATCAGGGCTGGCCAGATAGGATACAAGACCTGCCAAAAGATCTGCGCAGCTATTGGCCTTTCCGAGATGAACTCGCCATAGAAGCAGGAGTTATATTCAAGGGCAGACAAGTGCTCATTCCAGAATCTATGACCACTGACATTCTGATTCAACTCCATTCAGGCCACCAAGGTATAGAAAAAACACACAGGTTGGCTAGAGAGAGTGTTTATTGGACAAAGATAAACACAGACATTGAAAAAATGTGCAAATCTTGTAGTACCTGTGCAGAGCATCAAAGACGCACAACCAAAAGAACCACTCATTTCACACAAAACACCCACAAAGCCGTAGCAGTACCTGGTGTCTGATCTGTTTGAGAATCACGGACATCAGTACCTACTTACTGTGGACAGGTATTCCAAATATCCTTTAGTTGATGAAATGCCCATTCCAGCAAGCAGCCATGCAGTTGCACAAAAAATGCAATGTTACATGTCTTTATTTGGAAGACCAGATGAAATAATGACAGACAATGGATCACAGTACACAGGACAACCATTTCAAAAATTCATGGCTGATTGGGGAATAAAACACACCACAAGTTCACCACACTACCCAAAAAGTAATGGATTTATTGAAAGACAAGTGAGACACATTAAATCCATCGTCAAAAAAACAATACAGCACAAAGATGTCCAAGTAGCCTTGTTGCAGGTGCGAGCGACACCCATTGACAGTGATCTACCATCCCCTGCAGAATTGCTCTTTGGCAGACCTATCAGCACACTCCTACCGAGCCATACAGATCCAGGGAAACTGGAACACAGACAATAACTGGAAAAAAGGACAACAATGATGAAAATAAATCATGATCGATGTAGTGGCAGAGACTTACCTCCAATGTTCTGTGGACAGACTGTGAGAGTTCTGGACAAGGAGAGGAGAACATGGCACCCAGGGACTATTGTGGAAAAATGCAAAGAGCCAAAAAGCTACTTGGTCCAAATACCAAATGGAAACACAATCAGACGTACCAGAAGCCATCTTCGTGAGATGTATACAACACACACACAGAACATCCAGAAGAAAGTGCAATTCGCTGAAACACCCAAAAGAGTTGTGGCTGAACAAAACCACAAGGACACAGTTGAAAGCAAAATCACTCAACCTCTTGAAACAAAAACAAACAATACAGGCAATGAGACAACCGTACCAACACGCACACGGCCTGGGCAAATCATAGTTAAGCCAATGCAATATAGGGACTATGTGCAAAGCTGAATGAAAAAAAACAACAGTTTCAAATGTGCACTGAATGCCTAGTTCTGCATGTAACATGTTTATTATTGTTCATTACAGTTATAATGTGCACTCCACTGAGAAATGCTTGAAATAACTTTAAGAATACAAAAGCAATAATGTTGTCATGGTTGTCCAAAATATTTACACGCTTATATTAAACAGGGGGGATGTTGTGATACGCAGAATGTTGATGTGACGCGTTACGTTGTATGCGTGAGCCGTAAGTTTCTGTTATCTTTGTGTACATGTCGAGCACAGAGTAAAGATGTTCTTAAAAACTCACAATGCTGTCCAGTAATACTTCAATGGACTGGACATCACCACATGCACGTGTGAGCTGAGGACAGAGGCTTCTCTCTGGATTTTACCGCAAGTCAACTTTAGATTAATGAATCCAAAGAAGTAGCACACAGCGGCCACTTCGGACCAAAATGGTGCTAATGTCCCGAAATAGCCCGACTTTAATGGCATATGGACACCAGATACAACGGTGTTCATGTGTACGACCGCCAGACACTACTGGATTATGGGAATCGTGCACCAGACAATGTGCACGATGACCTACAGGAAAAGCTTCGTGATCTCGGCTTGCTGCGGAGACCAGGCCCCTGGACTACATCCGACTCCAGCGAACTGCACAGCGTGAGTACAAAGACTGCAGCATCTTTGTTTTCACGGAGACGTGGCTCAGCGACAGAGTTCCGGACGCCATCATTCAGCTAGCCGGTCTAACCGTGTTTCGTTAGGAATGCAGCTCTGTGCGGTAAGACTCGCGGTGGCGGTGTGTGTGTTTACATCAACACGGAAGGTTGTAAGGACTCTGTGCTTGTGTCTAACTACTGCTCATCGGTAGTGGAGTTTGTGACTGTTAGATGCAGACCTTTTTATTTACCCCGGGAATTCACCACTACTTTCATTATCGGAATGTACATTCCACCCAGCACTAATGCTAAGGAGGCTCTGTGTGAGCTGTACGGAGCTATTAGCGAGCTGCAGAATGCTCACCCTGATGGACTGTTTATCATCGCCGGAGATTTCAATCATGCAAATCTCAGAACAGTGCTCCCTAAATTCCATCAACATGTGGACTTTGCTACGAGAGGGGCAAACACGCTGGATGTTGTTTACACAAACATTCCCAGCGCGTATCGTGCGGAGCCCCGCCCCCACCTTGGCTACTCAGACCACATCTCTGTTATGTTGATTCCAGAATACAACGGCGACTCTATTGACTTGGAGGAATACACAGCATCAGTGACCGGCTACATCGGGAAATACATCGATGACATGACTGTCTCCAAGACCATCACCACACGCTCCAACCAGAAGCCGTGGATGACTGCGAAAGTGCGTGCTCTCCTGAAGTCGAGAGACTCTGCCTTCAGATCGGGGGACAGGGCGGCCTTAAAAACAGCAAGGGCCAAACTGTCCCGAGCCATCAGAGAGGCGAAGCGTGCACACTCCCAGAGAATTCACGACCACTTCCAGAACAGCAGAGACTCTCGGCGCATGTGGCAGAGCATTCAGGCGATCACCAACTACAGGACAACTTCACCTGCCTGTGACAGTGATGCCTCCCTTCCAGATGCGCTGAACGACTTCTACGCTCGGTTTGAGGCACAGAACAACACAACAGCGAGGAAGACCATCCCTCCTCCTAATGACCCAGTGCTTTGTCTCACCACGGCTGACGTGAGGAGAACTCTATGCAGAGTTAACCCACGGAAGTCTGCTGGACCAGACAACATTCCTGGCAGAGTTCTCAGGGAGTGTGCAGAGCAGCTAGCAGATGTCTTCACTGACATCTTCAACATCTCCCTGAGCAGCTCCATCATCCCTACGTGCCTCAAGACAATGACCATCGTCCCTGTGCCAAAGAAGTCCACGGTTTCCTGCCTCAATGACTACCGTCCCGTTGCACTCACACCAGTCGTGATGAAATGCTTCGAGAGGCTCGTCATGAGGCACATCAAGTCACAGCTACCACCCTCGCTGGACCCCTTGCAGTTTGCGTATCGTCCTAACCGTTCCACGGACGACACCATCACCACAACCCTCCATCTGGCCCTCACACACCTGGACTGTAAGGACTCCTACGTTCGAATGCTGTTCATAGATTTTAGTTCAGTATTCAACACAATCATCCCTCAGCAGCTGATTGAGAAGCTGAGTCTCCTGGGCCTGAACACCTCTCTCTGCAACTGGATCCTGGATTTCCTGACTGGGAGACCGGATCAGTCCGGATCGGGAACAGTATCTCCAGCACCACCACACTGAGCACTGGAGCTCCTCAGGGCTGTGTGCTCAGTCCACTGCTGGTCACTCTGCTGACTCACGACTGTGCAGCAATGCACAGCTCCGATTACATCATCAAGTTCTCCGATGACACGACCGTGGTGGGTCTCATCAGCAAGAACGACGAGTCAGCATACAGAGAGGAGGTGCAACATCTAACAGCCTGGTGCAGAGCCAACAACCTCTCCCTGAACGTCGACAAGACCAAAGAGATGGTTGTTGACTTCAGGAGAGCACAAAGTGACCATTCTCCACTGAACATCGACGGATCCTCGGTGGAGATCGTCAAGAGCATCAAATTCCTTGGTGTCCATCTGGCGGAGAACTTCCTGGTCACTCAACACCAGCTCCATCACCAAGAAAGCCCAGCAGCGCCTCTACTTCCTGAGGAGGCTGAGGAAAGCCCATCTCCCTCCCCCATCCTGACTGTGTTCTACAGAGGGACCATGGAGAGCGTCCTGAGCAGCTGCATCACTGCCTGGTTTGGGAACTGCACCGTCTCAGATCACAAGACCCTTCAGGGGACAGTGAGGACAGCTGAGAAGATCATCAGAGTCTCTCTCCCCTCTATCACAGACATTTACACCGCACACTGCATCCGCAAAGCTAACAGCATTGTGGCTGACCCCACACACCCCTCACACACACTCTTACACACCCCACACACCCCTCACACACACTCTTACACACCCCTCACACACCCCTCACACACACTCTTACACACCCCACACACCCCTCACACACACTCTTACACACCCCACACACCCCTCACACACACTCTTACACACCCCACACACCCCTCACACACACTCTTACACACCCCACACACCCCTCACACACACTCTTACACACCCCACACACCCCTCACACACACTCGTCACCCTCCTGCCATCTGGAAAGAGGTACCGGAGCATTCGGGCCTCACAACCAGACTGTGTAACAGTTTCTTTCCTCAAGCCATCAGGCTCCTCAACACCCAGGACTGAACTGTTCTACACTCTCTCTCACACACACACACACACTCACACACACACACACACTCTCACTCAGGACTGAACTGAACTATATCAACTCTCTGTCTCTCTCACACACATATACACACACACACTCTCTCTCGACTGTGTGGACACACACACACACACACACATAATTTATATTGTTCATTACTTACTGCACTACCTCTACCTGTCATCCGCTGCTATAGTTATATTTATGTTTATTCTATTTGCACTACCTCAACCGCTGCTGTGTATTTTTGCACAATATTTTTTCACAATACTTTTTTTTTTTTATTTTTTACATCATTTCACTTTATCTTATTTTATTTCACTTACATTCCATCACACGTTCTTTTCTTTCTTTTTCGGCGCTAAGTGTCCTGTGTTCTTTGTGTTGTCTTTCTTGTATTTCTTGTCTTTTGTCTTGTCTATGCTCTGTTTGCACCTAGCTGCACACTGTGCACTTTACGTGGCTAAGACAAACTTCTGTCCTAGCTCTGTGGTGGTGTTTGTTGTTTTGTGTTGAACTCAATGTTGTATGTTTCTGTAGCACCAGGTCCTGGAGAAACGTTGTTTCATTTCACTCTGTACTGCGTCAGATATATGTGGTTGAAATGACAATAAAAGCTTCTTGAATCTTGAATCTTGAATCTTCTTATTTCCACGAGTCCCATCCACAGCACTGATGCACTGAGGGATGCCATGGGCTCGGTGAAAGCCTGCTACAAGTTCCTCTACTTTGGACTCAGTGACAGGTAATATTGACAGGGCCCAAATGGACTGTAATAGCTTCACACACATGCCTTACTATTTTTGACACAACCTGTCTTGACAATCCAAAGGCATTTGCCGTCTTCCGTAATCTCCCCTTGTCAGCTAAATAGTACAGTGTGCAGGCAACTGAATGCTGACAGGTGATCTCATTACAATTGTCTTCCCTTCAATGTGTGGGTGAAGCAGCTCACTCAAAGACAACAGCGATGTCCTTGACATGCGAAAATTCTCGCCATTCTTCAGAAATGACCACTTAGTTCTCAAAGTTCTCCCACCAACTAGAGGTCCGACCGGGAGTCGTCCAAAACCGGCGACGATTCATGTAAACAAAGGGGATAGCAGTGCACAATCTGACGTCAAACAAAGGAGACAACGGCGCGTATGCTGACGTCACAAGCCAAAAATCTCCGGTTTCGCTGTCTACACGGTCACACTGCAACCGGAGTTTTTAAAAAACTTCACCCTGGCAGGAGTTTTCAAAAATGTTCGGTTTCAGTGACCGGATGCTGCGTTTCCATGTGGACGAACGGCCAAACCGCATTAAAAAAGCTGCGGTTTTAAAAATACCCGCGTTCGTGTGGACAGGGCCTTAGTGTTTTACTTTGTAGGTGTGAATATGAACAAAAAGCTGTTTTCTTAAGCATAAATAAAAATAATTTATCTGCAATATTAAGAAGATAAAGGTTACATCAAAATAAATAAACCAGAAATCCCACCATGGATACAAGAGACTTATTTATTTCATGAATTGAAGTTTGACAACATGGGTGTCACAAGGCACTCAGAGCCAGAACACCAGAGGGAGCCATCGCCCGAATATTGACTGTATCTGCCTACTTCCGGTTTATTTGTGATAGCAGTGTGCTATCTCAGCTCCTATGCAAAGCATTGTTTCTGATTAGTTACTTGCCAAGCCTTGATTGAGTCTCTGTTTAGTTTGCCTAGTGTATGACCTTTGCCTGTTCCATATTGACTTCGAGTTTCGGATTGTGTTTCGGTTTTGTTCTCAGTGTTGTTTTGTGGTTTTGACCCTTTTTGCCTCGTTTCCTCGACTACGATTTTGCCTGCTGTTTATATAATAAATCTGCAAATGGATTCTAACACCCCGGTGTCCGACGAGCCCTTACAGGATGCTTCGCCTGACATGAGTCCGGCAGATATGCAAGCGGCGTTATTGCGACAGGGAGTCCTCATCCGTGCATATCAGGCGGAGGTGGATTCACTGAAAGCCGCAAACCAACAACTCCAACAACAGCCACAGGACCAAGCAGCTGCCGCAGCACCAGCACTCGCCCCACGCAGTGAATATCCTCGTTTTGCTCTGCCAGAGAAGTTCGACGGATCCGCCGATCGCTGCCGAGGTTTTCTTTGTCAGTGTGATAACTACTTTGCGCAGCAACCGGAAACTTACGGCAATGAGAGAACCAGGTGCGCTTTCATATTATCACTGCTAACCGGCAAAGCGCTAGATTGGGCAGCAGCGGTTTGGGATTCAGACCCTCAAGTCAAATTGTCTGCTGATTATTTCACTAACCTGATCAAAGAGGTGTTCGAATACCCGGCCGGAGGCCAGGACGTTTCCGTACAACTGCTTGAGTTGCGCCAGGGGGTGGACACAGCTGCGGATTTCGCCATAAAATTCCGCACGTTGGCAGCTCAATCCGGATGGAATGCGATAGCTGTCATGGCGGTGTTTCGCGAGGGGCTCAACCCAGAATTAAAAGCTGAAATGGCATGCCGCAATACCAACGTGACGCTGTCGCAATATATTTCCACCGCCATCCGGCTAGATAACCTGCACCACCAACACAGACCTCCAGCCTCCACCTCGCATTCCATGCCCCGTCATATGATGGAAGTTCATCATTACAAAGAGGATCTTTCAGAACCCATGCAGCTGGGAAGGGCTCGTGTTACAGAGGAAGAGCGTGAACGACACATTAAGCTCAACCTCTGCTTCTACTGCAGGAAACCAGGCCACAGAGTGTTCCTATGTCCCGAGAAACCATCCACGTCACAGGTAGAGACTATTAAACGATTGTCCAAAGTTTCTCTTCCGGCTTTCCTGCTCTATGCTAATTCTCACTTCTTTGTCACAGTATTAATTGACTCTGGCTCGGCGGTCACCCTCATTGACTGTAACCTGGTGCAAGAGCTCCACCTTCCCACTGTCCCATGCACACCTCCTCTAAGAGTGACCGCCATTAATGATCAGCCCATCGGGGGGGGGCCTCATTTCTCATCAAACACCACCTATTGACTTCCAAATCGGATTATTCCATCGTGAACGACTGTCGTTCTTTGTCATCTCTTCCCCGTCCAACCCCATAGTGCTGGGCCTCCCCTGGCTGCAGCTTCATGACCCAGACATTTCCTGGAAGGACGGTGACATCCTAAGGTGGGCCCCTTTCTGTATAAAGAACTGTTTTCAAGACCACACTCCTCGTCCATACCTTTCTACGTCCATAGGTTTTCAGTAAAGAGAAAGCAACAAGGCTGCCACCGCACAGACCATGGGATTGTGCCATAGAACTCCTTCCCAATACCGTGCCACCTAAGAATCGAGTTTACCCTCTCTCTATCCCGGAAAAAAAGGCCATGGAGGAGTACATTGAAGAGGCCCTTGCTGCAGGATATATCCGGCCCTCTACATCTCCGGCTGCGGCGGGTTTCTTCTTTGTGGAAAAAAAGGATGGAGGGCTCCGGCCATACATAGACTATCGTGGCTTGAACTCTATCACGGTGCCGTACCCCTATCCTCTCCCATTAGTCCCAGCCGCTCTAGAACAACTACAAGGAGCTAAGGTGTTCACTAAACTTGATCTGCGCAGTGCCTATAACCTGATCAGGATAAAGGAGGGAGATGAGTGGAAAACTGCATTTCACACCACGCATGGACACTGAGTATTTAGTCATGCCCTATGGACTCACCAATGCCCCCGCAGTATTTCAGTCTATGATAAATGAAGTGTTCAGAGATATGCTCCACAGTCACGTTATTGCTTATATCGACAACATACTGATTTATTCGGCTGATTTTGAACAACATGTTTCCCATGTTCGAGCTGTGCTCCACCGCCTTGCAGCCCACAACCTCTTCGTGAAGTTGGAGAAGTGTGAATTCCACTGCCCCTCCATTACATTTCTGGGGTACGTGATCTCACAGAAAGGAGTGGAAATGGACCAGTCCAAAGTATCAGCTATCACGTCTTGGCCTGAGCCCACTAATATTAAGGGTCTACAACGATTCCTGGGATTTGCAAACTTTTATCGCCGCTTCATTCGGAACTATAGTACCATAGCCAGCCCATTGACCTCGTTATTAAAAGGTAAACCACAAAAACTAAGATGGACAGACCAAGCCAGAACAGCCTTCCATAAACTCAAGCAAAACGTCTCTTCTGCCCCCATACTCTGTCACCCACGACCGGATTTACCATTCACAGTGGAGGTGGACGCCTCGAACAGCGGTGTAGGTGCGGTGCTCTCTCAATGCCAGCCAGAATCTGGTAAGCTACACCCATGTGCCTTCTTTTCCCATAAGCTAACACCGGCAGAATTGAACTAAGGAACTTCTCGCTATGAAGGCCGCGCTGGAAGAGTGGAGACATTGGTTGGAGGGGGCCAATCACACGTTTTTGATTCTAACTGATCACCGTAACCTTGCATATCTCCGTGAAGCTAAACGCCTTAACCCACGCCAAGCCAGGTGGGCCTTGTTCACGTTTCAAGTTCTCCGTCACTTATCGTCCTGGATCCAAGAACGGGAAAGCTGACGCTCTCTCCAGGATTCATGAGGTCGTCGAGCCATCTTCACACCCAGACAACATCCTTCCACCCTCTGTCCTGGTAGCCCCCATACATTGGGATATCATGGGTGAGATTGAACAAGCCTACACCTCAGAAGCACCACCCACAAATTGTCCACCCTCCAAGTGGTACATGCCCACTGCGCTTCGTCTGAGAGTGATTAGGTGGACCCACGAAAGCCCCAGCACAGGCCACCCAGGCATACATTGAACTACCCAGTTACTGCGCCAGACTTTCTGGTGGTCCTCTCTAAGCCAAGATGTGGAGAAGTTTGTCCATTCGTGCTTAGTCTGTGCCCAATCTCGGACAGGCCACCACCTGCCTGAAGGCTTGTTAGAACCACTACCCATCCCACACCGTCCCTGGTCACACATTTCCATAGACTTTCTCACAGACCTTCCCGAATCTCAGGGCTTCATGACAATTATGGTCGTTATTGACCGGTTCTCTAAAGCCTGTAAATTAGTCCCCATGAAAGGCTTACCCACGTCCATGGAAACCGCCCAAGCCATCTTTCAAAATGTGTTCCGGAATTTTGGCCTCCCTGAGGACATTGTGTCGGATCGGGGCACACAGTTTACCTCCAGAGTGTGGCTGGGGTTTTGTAAACAGTTGGGGATTAAAGTCAGTCTTAGCTCGGGGTATCATCCCCAATCCAATGGCCAAGCTGAGAGTCTTAATCAAGAGCTGGGGAGGTTCCTGAGGGTGTATTGCAGCAGGGAACAGCACCGATGGAGTGAGTTTCTCCCGTGGGCTGAATACGCACAGAACTCCTTAATCCACTCCTCAACAGGTTTGACTCCGTTCCAATGTGTACTTGGCTATCAGCCACCGTTGTTCCCGTGGTCCGGAGAACCCTCCGACGTCCCCGTGGTGGATGAGTGGTCTAGGAGAAGCCAAGAGGTCTGGGAACGAGCCCATGTCCGCCTTCAAAGAGTGATACATAGACAGGAAATTCAGGCCAATCGACGGCGGCGCCCTCACCCAGCCTACCAGGTGGGTCAAAAGGTATGGCTTTCCACACGCAACCTGAAACTTAAGCTGCCCTGCCGTAAACTCAGCCCCAAATTCATTGGCCCTTTCAAAATTGTCCGTCAGATTAATCCTGTCTCGTGCCGCCTGGAGCTGCCTGCATCTTATCGCATATCACCCACTTTTCATGTTTCTCTGCTCAAGCCCTATCACGAGCCCCAAACAGCTGGCCTCACTGCCCATGAGCCACCCCCTCCCCTGGACATTGACGGTTCCCTCGCCTATCGCGTCGCCGGGGTAGCCGCCTTCAATACTTGGTGGACTGGGAGGGGTATGGCCCGGAGGAGCGCTGCTGGGTTAATGCGCCCGACATCCTGGACCCTGCACTCATAGAGGAATTCCATCAGAACTTTCCCCACAGACTGCTCCTCTGGAGGTGTTCCTAGAGGGGGGGGTTCTGTCATAAGGCACTCAGAGCCAGAACACCAGAGGGAGCCATCGCCCGAATATTGACTGTATCTGCCTACTTCCGGTTTATTTGTGTATTTAAGTAGTGTGCTATCTCAGCTCCTATGCAAAGCATTGTTTCTGATTAGTTACTTGCCAAGCCTTGATTGAGTCTCTGTTTAGTTTGCCTAGTGTATGACCTTTGCCTGTTCCATATTGACTTCGAGTTTCGGATTGTGTTTCGGTTTTGTTTTCAGTGTTGTTTTCTGGTTTTGACCCTTTTTGCCTCGTTTCCTCGACTACGATTTTGCCTGCTGTTTATATAATAAATCTGCAAATGGATTCTAACACCCCGGTGTCCGACGAGTCCTTACAATGGGTTAGAAAAGATACAGACCGGTAAAAAAATAAATAAATAAAATAATAATAGTCACGTGGGTTCATATAAATAGTCATTTATTCATACACATTCATATCGATTACATGATGAACACACACACAGGGACAAGGTTGATATGAACTGATATGCTCTAAGTTGCTTTATTTAACTTCTCTCAGTATTGGATGCGTTAGGTCTCTCT
Organism: Hemibagrus wyckioides; assembly: GCF_019097595.1. Lineage (NCBI taxonomy): Eukaryota > Metazoa > Chordata > Actinopteri > Siluriformes > Bagridae > Hemibagrus > Hemibagrus wyckioides. Next base: position 169,802 of record NC_080726.1, read on the forward strand.
GTACGCTGTCGAGAGTGCAGCTTCAGACGATACCTGTGGAATACAGACAGTTGGAGCTTTTATTTTATTGTTTTATTTTACAATTGGAGCTTTTATTTTATTACTATTTATTTATTTTGACTTTCCTTACCTGTCTCATTAATAGTCTGTTATCAATGTGGATGTGTTATGGTGATGGATGCAATAAATGTTCTTTGATGCATGGAAAATAAACCAAGGAAATGATAAGGCAGAAATCAGTTTGTGGATCCTTTTCATTTCAACCGGTCCTGTTACACTGTCTGCAAGGTCTTTCCTCCTCAGAAAAGTCAGATCATCACTTATACTTTTACCCTGACATCAGATTTGTGGTCTATCGACAAAAGGCTAGCAGTATCTGTAGTGCTGGCCCCCCCGCGAGCTGAAATCACCATCAGATGTTTAAGTGACTTTGTTAATGTAGGATTTTTTTTATAGACACTACACTAATAAAACTAAATACTCAGACATTTTACACACACTTAATTTTTTAATTTGGTTATAAGACGGCCCACCACTGCTAATGATACATAACCCATGTGAGTGCTGAATTTAACCTACAGTTCTAGTTTTGCTAAGCTAGTAGACTATTTTCACACTTCCAGGTGAACAAAATTGGTGAAATCACAAAAAAATAAAGTAATTATGAGCCAGTTTTACTCTACCCTAAGACAAGAGTCAGGCACAGTATGTATTTTGTAGGATCTGGATTTCTGAAACGAAGATGAGGATTTTTTTAATGCTAGTTAGCAAGCTTATTATTATTATTATTATTATTATTATTATTATTATTATTATTATTATTATTATTATTTAACTGTGGTTAAAAAAATAAAGACACTAGAATTCCCATTTCATTTTGCTTGTTTTTGTCTTTGTTACTGCTAAAGTATTACTTATAATTTTAGGTGTAGCTTCTCGAAATAACAATCATAAAATAATCTTTTTATTTTATTTTTATTTAACACTTGCATTTTTACATTTTACAGAAAATGCAAATACCTTCATTTCATTTCTCTTTTCATCACCATTTTTGCACATATATGAGAATAAAACTAGCAAACGAGGGATTTACATTTCAATTTTGGTGATAAGAAAATGCCACCTATAGTGAAGTGTCATGGGGTGACGTTTCAAGGGGGGATAACCCCAAAAAACAGAAATCTGCTATTACACACATCCAAGAACATGGACAGCGTGGTGCAAACACCAGCATGTATGTGTCTGTATCAGAAGATGGTGTGGTGGGACACAGACCTGTGTCCAGATCTTTAGATTTAAAACACTGACGCTTGCCTACAAAGCCAAGAATGGACCAGCTCCATCTGACCTCAAAGCTCTTATCACACTTATCACACTGCATCGCGCTCCCTCAGATCCACTAGCACTGCTGAACTGGTCCACCATCTCTCAGGGTCAGAGGTAGGTCTACATCTAGACTCTCCTCTGTTCTGACACCGAGGTGGGGAATGAACATCCCCTAGATGTCCGTAAAGCCGAGTCACTGATCGTCTTCAAATAAAGGGTGAAGACCTACCTTTTCCTGAAACACTTAAACTAGTGCTTATTTATCCCTGTTTGCTTTATGTATTTTTAAAAAATAAATAAAAAATATAAATTGTGCTGTTCCTCCTAACAGAGTTTCAGGCTGCTGGTATCCTAAGTCTGTACCCTTATGAACCTGTGTTGTGTTTATTGATAGACTTCAAAGCGCTTTTGTACGTCGCTCTGGATATGGACATCTGCCACATGCAGTAAAATGTAAATGTAAATAATGTTGGAAATATTAAGAATCTGGTTTTCTTTCCATCTCCAATGGAAGGTTAATTCATCAGATTGTGAAGGATATGTTACAAAAGCCCAAAGACTCACAGTTTTGTTTCTGGTAATGACCTGTGCTAAAGAAAGCCCATATTTCTGTCCTTTCTTCTTCACCTCATGTCACATCTTTTTGAATAAATCCATTTACTATTTTATTATTTATCATTTTGAAGAAAGAACCAAATTCATAAGAACATTTAAATAGGTCAGTGTTTAAAATCAGCTCCATTCTTAGTGTAAGTGTGTGTTTGAGGGTTAATTGTCACACTGCTTTCCAGTACGATGACAACATACAGAGGACAGGCACCGAGACTCACTTTAAACTATGAGTTAAAGAGTTAGCTTTAGATTCTGACTCCAACCTATGCATAATAATAACAACAATAATAAAAATAATAATAATAATAATTATTATTATTGTTCTTCTTTATGTTGTTGATATACGTTTTCTTTACTGTTTATTTTTAAATGATAAAAGTTAACTGTGCTTTATTTGTTCATTTATCTCAGTATGTTGTATATAATATTATATGAATATTGACGTCAGCGGTTTTTTACTGTATCACGTGATCACTTTTTTTTCCCTCTCTTGGTTGTCACGCTCGCCAGTGACGTCATAGAATAGAACAGAACGGATCTGACACGTAATAGCGACGAAAGGAGGCGGCCCTTTAATAAATTCACTGGACGTTGTGAGACTAAGGTGCTTATTGAAGTATAGAGAAAATGAAGTTTTTTAGTTTTTTTAGACGACGCCCCCTGCTGTCCAGGGCAACCGGCACTTACTGTTTGGTTACAGCGAGGGGAAAAACGACCGCCAGTAAAGGTACAACTATTTCTCAGTCCTACAACTATCAGTCCTTTATCAGTGATAAGTTCACTTCTCTCCTTTAGAGAAACATGAATTCAGTAGATTTATTCAGTTCTTCATAAACTGACAGCCGTTATCCAGATTATAGCCGGCGCTCGCGCTGCTTGAAAGATGTCCTGAGGGTGAAATCACTCTCTCTTTCTGTCCGGCTACATGGAGGATTTTAGCCTCATGAATGGAGAATAAAATCTGTCAGTGTGTGTTTAAGCCTTAACCCACAGTAGACATGTAGATAGTGAAGATCACTAAAGTGTTTTTATTCCGGAGGCTGTAACGTGTCGCGGGAGTCAGATGGTGACCTGTGGTAGCCACAGGATAGCGAGTTTAGCACAGAAAAGCCGAAAACGCGCATGCGCAGGGACTTCTACATGCTACTTTTATTCGGCGAAACAAAACGTTGTCCACACGAAGCAAAGTGTGTGTGTTACTTCATTTCATTGAGTCAGACATGACTAGAGTACGAAGCATGACACTAATTTCTTTACACCGCTCGTTACAGAGGAAAGTTCATTCAGAAAATTACGTTCTGCTTTAACAAAACAAAAGCTAGAGTGCCACCTTGTGGCGTCATTTGGTATTACATTATGTTCATGTTACTGAGCTTCAGTCTGTTACAAGGCCCGTGAAAAAGTGGGAATAGTTGTGCTGTAGAGCTTCACCCGGATCAGAAGTGGAAAATATCTCGTGTGGAATTCAACACTTCAATAATAGAGGATGATGTGTAATTTTGTATTGTTTTATTTTTTATTTCAGACCCAGTGTGTGAGCAGGCCACAGAACCAGTTCTGCTCCAAGTCACAAAGATTTCTCAGGACCAGATGATGGTAAGTTTGTTCTGCTCCTAACTTTAACCCTATAGTGTACATTTACAGTCTCGTACTAACAGCAGAACTGCAGGCATATTTAACTGCATATTTACACCATTCACACTCCAATGTTTTATACACTGACACCACACTGTAGTCTATTTTTAAATAAAGGGCAGATCTGTGCACCGCCTCTCAACACTTCATTTTTTAATGATTTTATTTTAGCTTATCTACCAAAAATGATCTCTAAATGCTTAGAGAACAATTATAAATGTTCATACAACATTGCAAAATCAAATATTTCCCTAACATTAGATTATAATTTGTCATTACATCCTTTATTTTTGTAAAACTGTTGAATATATTATTGCATATTTTTATCCATCTCTCAGTCGGCTGTGGGGAAAAACACAAATCAACTTTTCTATGTGAAGATTTTAAATATCTGGGTGGGAAAGTTTGGCACTTATGGAGGAGGAAATGAAGTTTATATTCCAGCACTAGGGTCAGGACAGAAATCCAGTTCATTTTGTTTCAGTCTTTACCACTGTGTCCTCGCAAAAACACAAAGCATCCTAAAACTAAAAGCATTCCTAAAAGCCACGCATCATCAAGTGTGATATAAAACATTTCTCAGAACAAGGGTTCTTTCATGATTTGTGTAATTTTGAGTGGGAAAAATGAATCTAATTCCTGACATCTACTTCCTGGGCCAGAACAATGCATGGGTTAACCTGTTTTATACAATTTGCTTTATGAATGGAAAATGGGTTTAAATTCAGATGGGCTTGATTTCAGGCGTCTGCACAGCGCACGCACGGTTGCAGTCAGGAAAGCCAAAGCTGAGTATTTTCTTACACAAACATCAAACAGATTAAACTCATTAAAATTTTGGAAAAGTGTTAGTTCATTAAATTAAAATAATAGAAGTACTGAGCTTCCACCATGCAGTATGAAGGGCTTATGTACAGTCACTGATAAAGCAGGAATAATTTCTCACCAACTGCAACCTTTGAGGTGTGCCGAGCCCTCAAACATTTAGATGCTTCAAAATCGGTAGGTCTTGATAACTTGGAGCCTTACATTTTAAAGCTAGCCGCAGATTTTATTTCCCAGCATCTGACATACACTATATTGCCAAAAGTATTCGCTCACCCATCCAAATAATCAGAATCAGGTGTTCCAATCATTTCCATGGCCACAGGTGTATAAAATCAAGCACCTAGGCATGCAGACTGTTTTTACAAACATTTGTGAAAGAATGGGTCGCTCTCAGGAGCTCAGTGAATTCCAGCGTGGAACTGTGATAGGATGCCACCTGTGCAACAAATCCAGTCGTGAAATTTCCTCGCTCCTAAATATTCCACAGTCAACTGTCAGCTGTATTATAAGAACGTGGAAGTGTTTGGGAACGACAGCAACTCAGCCACGAAGTGGTAGGCCACGTAAACTGACGGAGCGGGGTCAGCGGATGCCGAGGCGCATAGTGCGAAGAGGTCACCAACTTTCTGCAGAGTCAATCGCTACAGACCTCCAAACTTCATGTGGCCTTCAGATGAGCTCAAGAACAGTGCGCAGAGAGCTTCATGGAATGGGTTTCCATGGCCGAGCAGCTGCATCCAAGCCATACATCACCAAGTGCAATGCAAAGCGTCGGATGCAGTGGTGTAAAGCACGCCGCCACTGGACTCTAGAGCAGTGGAGACGCGTTCTCTGGAGTGACGAATCGCGCTTCTCCATCTGGCAATCTGATGGACGAGTCTGGGTTTGGCGGTTGCCAGGAGAACGGTACTTGTCTGACTGCTTTGTGCCAAGTGTAAAGTTTGGTGGAGGGGGGATTATGGTGTGGGGTTGTTTTTCAGGAGCTGGGCTTGGCCCCTTAGTTCCAGTGAAAGGAACTCTGAATGCTTCAGCATACCAAGACATTTTGGACAATTCCATGCTCCCAACTTTGTGGGAACAGTTTGGAGCTGGCCCCTTCCTCTTCCAACATGACTGTGCACCAGTGACCAAAGCAAGGTCCATAAAGACATGGATGACAGAGTCTGGTGTGGATGAACTTGACTGGCCTGCACAGAGTCCTGACCTCAACCCGATAGAACACCTTTGGGATGAATTAGAGCGGAGACTGAGAGCCAGGCCTTCTCGTCCAACATCAGTGTGTGACCTCACAAATGCACTTCTGGAAGAATGGTCAAAAATTCCCATAAACACACTCCTAAACCTTGTGGACAGCCTTCCCAGAAGAGTTGATGCTGTTATAGCTGCAAAGGGTGGACCGACGTCATATTGAACCCTATGGATTAGGAATGGGATGTCACTTAAGTTCATATGCGAGTCAAGGCAGGTGAGCGAATACTTTTGGCAATATAGTGTATCTCTTTAACCTCACTTTAGTCACTAGTGAATGGAAATCAGCCTTCGTTCTTCCCCTGTATAAAGGTGGAGATCCTACAAGCTTAAATAATTACTGGCCCATTTCTAAGCTGTCTGCCCTGGCCAAGGTGTTCGATTCACTTGAAGGAATTCCTTTGTGCTTTTGGACACTTTTTACCACGAAGCACTGAGGTTCATAACAAAGTTTAAAGTCTTCACTCATCTTGTGAGTTGTATGCTCTTGTTAGATGGTCTGCCTTGTCCATCTGCAGACTAAAACACTGGCATATCCTGGGTTGGAAACTGTATTTGTAATTAATCACACACCACTATTGATTCTAAAACACTTATTTATTATTTAAAATATCATATAACTATTTACAAACAGTCTTTAGAGCCTGCATCGTCCTGCAGCAGGAGAGATTCATTCACCGCTTTTACTTTGGCAGCATCGTAGCTTTATTCCTACTGCTGTCCGATCCCCAGCAGATTCCAGGTTAAAAGGATCTGTCATGTGTTTTCTTTATCCTTTATCCAAACTACTTCAATTTGTGCTTATAGATTTAATTTTATGTAACGTTTCCATGTACGGTCTTGGTGCTAGCTGTGTGTGAAATGGATTGATGAACCACTGGATTAAACCATGCGATGAGCGTGAACATGTGGAGGAGTATGATCTGTCCGGGGAGGCAGATTTCGGTACACCAGAAAAGGGCGGGGTTTACTGAGTTAATTTGACTTCATCAGTTTGTACATATTCTATAAAACCTTAGGCGAGCTACTCAGAAGTGGTCAGTAGCTCTCGAGTGACGTGTTGGAGATCCCTGTTTTAGGATATTCTCATGAGTAATGAGTCAGTTTTTTAAAAAATATCTAAATCTGTGTGTAGAAGTAAATAAAGATATTGTTGTTCTTTCAGGTCTGCTTGGCTGAAGCTGAGGAGAAACACCAGAAGGATATGGAGACCATCGCTCAGCTGGAGAAGGAGAAGTTTAATCTGATGGAACAGGTGGGGACACTAAAAGACACTGTGGAGGACCTGGAGGAAATGCAGGCTGAGCTACACAAGGACCGTGATGAGATCATGGAGGTAAGTGAGAAAAAACTTACATTAATCAGTAATAATAGTAATAATATAGTAATATACCATATTCTATAGTAATAATATGAGGACTATTATGTATATTTGAGTGCTTAATGTGATTTGAGTGCTTAATGCTTAAACATAAATAAGCATAAAGAACTCAAATATAAATCTCTTGTGCTCCATCTTTGTGTTTTAGGACTATACTCGACTACGGGAGACTCATAACGTCCTCCAGGTCGAGCACAAAGAGACGGAGGAGAAGTTAAAACGCTGTGAAGAGTTACTAATGGTAAGATTTTCTTCTCAAAGAATCATGCTTCCTGTAGTCTTTTATAAGTGTGTGTATAAGATGAAGGAGATGTTTATGCACTATGAGAGGTTAAAACGCTGCAAAGGGTTACTAGTGGTATATAAATACAGTACAGTACCTCTGGGGATTTAAAACTTTAAAAGTTTTGAAGTTATTTAGTAACAAGATACAAAAATCTTTGTAGCTTCTGTTTTTAGCTGTGCGCCAATCAGGAGAAAGTCTTGTGTCCACAACTTAATAAACGCTGTTTCCTCTGTTTTCTTTTGCACCATGTGAATGTCATAGGTGCGAGAGTTGGAGTCTAACCACACCATCAAGTTAAAGAAAAACAAGTTAAAGTCTCTGACCACCAACCAGGAGTTACTGAAGGTAAAGGAAGCATTTTGTGCTTTTTCTTCCACAATTCATTTTATCTCTTGAATGATGAATCTGAGGTGTCTGAGTGTGAATGCGTTTGTAGGCATACACTGATCATCTATAACACCCTGACCACTGACCGCTGAAGTGAATAAGACTGAGTATCTCCTCAACATGGCACCTGTTAGTGGGTGGGATATATTAGGCAGCAAGTCAACATTTTGTCCTCAAAGTTGATGTTGAAGCAGGAAAAATGGACAAGAGTAAGGATTTGAGCGAGTTTGACCAAAAGGGCTAAATTGTGATGGCTAGACCACTGGATCAGAGTATCTCCAAAACTGCAGCTCTTGTGGGGTGTTCCCGGTCTGCAGTGGTCAGTATCTATCAAAAGTGGTCCAAGGAAGGAACAGTGGTGAACCGGTGACAGGGTCATGGACGGTCAAGGCTCATTGATGCACGTGGGGAGAGAAGGCTGGCCCGTGTGATCCGATCCAACAGACGAGCTACTGTTGCTCAAACTGCTGAAGAAGTTAATGCTGGTTCTGTTAGAAAGGGGTCAGAATACACAGTGCAGGATGGGTCAGGGCTGTTCTGGCAGCAAAAGGGGACCAACACAATATTAGCAGGTGGTCATAATGTTATGGCTGGTTGGTGTAACACGCTGAGTTAACTGTGCATGTAGGATGAGCTAAAGAATGTGAGTGAGAAGAAAACAATATTGAATAAAGACGATATTGTTCTTTCAGGTCTCCTTGGCTAAAGCTGAGGAGAAACACCAGAAGGATGTGGAGACCATCGCTCAGCTGGAGAAGGAGAAGGTTATTCTGATGGAACAGGTGGGGACACTAAAAGACGCTGTGGAGGACCTGGAGGAAATGCAGGCTGAGCTACACAAGGACCGTGATGAGATCGTGGAGGTAAGTGAGAAAAAACTTACATTAAGCAGCTTCTATAGTAATAATATGAAGACTGTTATGTATATTTGAGTGCTTAATGTGATTTGAGTGCTTAATGCTTAAACATAAATAAGCATAAAGAACTCAAATATAAATCTCTTGTGCTTCATCTTTGCGTTTTAGGACTATAATCGACTACGGGAGACTCATAACGTCCTCCAGGTCGAGCACAAAGAGACGGAGGAGAAGTTAAAACGCTGTGAAGAGTTACTAATGGTAAGATTTTCTTCTCAAAGAATCATGCTTCCTGTAGTCTTTTATAAGCGTGTGTATAAGATGAAGGAGATGTTTATGCACTATGAGAGGTTAAAACGCTGCAAAGGGTTACTAGTGGTATATAAATACAGTACAGTACCTCTGGGGATTTAAAACTTTAAAAGTTTTGAAGTTATTTAGTAACAAGATACAAAAATCTTTGTAGCTTCTGTTTTTAGCTGTGCGCCAATCAGGAGAAAGTCTTGTGTCCACAACTTAATAAACGCTGTTTCCTCTGTTTTCTTTTGCACCATGTGAATGTCATAGGTGCGAGAGTTGGAGTCTAACCACACCATCAAGTTAAAGAAAAACAAGTTAAAGTCTCTGACCACCAACCAGGAGTTACTGAAGGTAAAGGAAGCATTTTGTGCTTTTTCTTCCACAATTCATTTTATCTCTTGAATGATGAATCTGAGGTGTCTGAGTGTGAATGCGTTTGTAGGCATACACTGATCATCTATAACACCCTGACCACTGACCGCTGAAGTGAATAAGACTGAGTATCTCCTCATCATGGCACCTGTTAGTGGGTGGGATATATTAGGCAGCAAGTCAACATTTTGTCCTCAAAGTTGATGTTGAAGCAGGAAAAATGGACAAGAGTAAGGATTTGAGCGAGTTTGACCAAAAGGGCTAAATTGTGATGGCTAGACCACTGGATCAGAGTATCTCCAAAACTGCAGCTCTTGTGGGGTGTTCCCGGTCTGCAGTGGTCAGTATCTATCAAAAGTGGTCCAAGGAAGGAACAGTGGTGAACCGGTGACAGGGTCATGGACGGTCAAGGCTCATTGATGCACGTGGGGAGAGAAGGCTGGCCCATGTGATCCGATCCAACAGATGAGCTACTGTTGCTCAAACTGCTGAAGAAGTTAATGCTGGTTCTGTTAGAAAGGGGTCAGAATACACAGTGCAGGATGGGTCAGGGCTGTTCTGGCAGCAAAAGGGGACCAACACAATATTAGCAGGTGGTCATAATGTTATGGCTGGTTGGTGTAACACGCTGAGTTAACTGTGCATGTAGGATGAGCTAAAGAATGTGAGTGAGAAGAAAACAATATTGAATAAAGACGATATTGTTCTTTCAGGTCTGCTTTGCTGATGCTGAGGAGAAACACCAGAAGGCTGTGAAGACCATCCCTCAGCTGATGGAGGAGAAGTGTAACCTGATGGACCAGGCGGGGCCACTAAAATACACAGTGGAGGACCTGGAGGTTGTGCAGGCTGAGCTACACGAGGACTGTGATGAGATCATGGATGTAACTGAGAAAAATCTTACATTAAGCAGCTTCTTTAGTAATAATATGAGGACTATTATTTATATTTGAGTGCTTAATGTGATTTCAGTGTGTAATGCTTAAACATAAATAAACATTAAGAACTCAAATATAAATCTCTTGTGCTCCATCTGTGTGTTTTAGGACTATAATCGACTGCGGGAGACTCATAACGACCTCCAGGCCGAGCACAAAGAGACGGAGGAGAAGTTAAAACGCTGTGAAGAGTTACTAATGGTAAGATTTTCTTCTCACAGAATCATGCTTCCTGTAGTCTTTTATAAGCGTGTGTATAAGATGAAGGAGATGTTTATGCACTATGAGGAGTTTATTTAATAGTGTAGTCAGTTACACTATATTGCCAAAAGTATTCGCCCACCTGCCTTGGCTCGCATATGAACTTAAGTGACATCCCATTCCTAATCCATAGGGTTCAATATGACGTCGGTCCACCCTTTGCAGCTATAACAGCTTCAACTCTTCTGGGAAGACTGTCCACAAGGTTTAGGAGTGTGTTTATGGGAATTTTTGACCATTCTTCCAGAAGCTCATTTGTGAGATCACACACTGATGTTGGACGAGAAGGTCTGGCTCTCAGTCGCCGCTCTAATTCATCCCAAAGGTGTTCTATGGGGTTGAGGTCAGGACTCTGTGCAGGCCAGTCAAGTTCATCCACACCAGACTCTGTCATCCATGTCTTTATGGACCTTGCTTTGGTCACTGGTGCACAGTCATGTTGGAAGAGGAAGGGGCCAGCTCCAAACTGTTCCCACAAAGTTGGGAGCATGGAATTGTCCAAAATGTCTTGGTATGCTGAAGCATTCAGAGTTCCTTTCACTGGAACTAAGGGGCCAAGCCGAGCTCCTGAAAAACAACCCCACACCATAATCCCCCCTCCACCAAACTTTACACTTGGCACAATGCAGTCAGACAAGTACCGTTCTCCTGGCAACCGCCAAACCCAGACTCGTCCATCAGATTGCCAGATGGAGAAGCGCGATTGGTCACTCCAGAGAACGCGTCTCCACTGCTCTAGAGTCCAGTGGCGGCGTGCTTTACACCACTGCATCCGACGCTTTGCATTGCACTTGGTGATGTATGGCTTGGATGCAGCTGCTCGGCCATGGAAACCCATTCCATGAAGCTCTCTGCGCACTGTTCTTGAGCTCATCTGAAGGCCACATGAAGTTTGGAGGTCTGTAGCGATTGACTCTGCAGAAAGTTGGCGACCTCTTCGCACTATGCGCCTCGGCATCCGCTGACCCCGCTCCGTCAGTTTACGTGGCCTACCACTTCGTGGCTGAGTTGCTGTCGTTCCCAAACCCTTCCACGTTCTTATAATACAGCTGACAGTTGACTGTGGAATATTTAGGAGCGAGGAAATTTCACGACTGGATTTGTTGCACAGGTGGCATCCTATCACAGTTCCACGCTGGAATTCACTGAGCTCCTGAGAGCGACCCATTCTTTCACAAATGTTTGTAAAAACAGTCTGCATGCCTAGGTGCTTGATTTTATACACCTGTGGTCATGGAAGTGATTGGAACACCTCATTCTGATTATTTGGATGGGTGAGTGAATACTTTTGGCAATATAGTGTGTATAGAGTTATATATAGTGTATCCAAGTGATCTGTTACAACCACACCCACAAATCCCCCTATTGCCCACCGGAGGGAGCCCTCGCCTGGGTACTGACCTCTCCGGATAGTGACGATACACTTCCTGTTAACAGACATTTATCCCACGCTCACACCGAACATTCTCCATGAAGTCTCCTCAGGTTTCCTGCAGTACCAAGCCCTCGTTATTTTGCTGAGGTATTTCTCGTGATTGATCTGTTTGGCCTGTTTATCGGTTTTTACCTTTGCCTTGCACTTTTGGATTGGTTTACCTCCTGGACTGTTATTTCTGGTTTCTCTGACCTTTACACCTGTTTTACCGACCCTGCTTCTGTCTTACAATTTGGATTATTTACTGTTGTCTTGATTAAATGGTGTGTTTAATCCACATATGGATCCTGCAAGCCAATCATTACATGATCATAGACACCAGGTCCATCAGGCAGGTTAACTGTTATTTCTGTTCCATTCTTAATTGAAAATGGACTATTTGGCTTATTTATTTTAGGTAATGGGTTTGTTTTGGCTTGCTTTCCTTTTTTTTTCATATATTATATTGATATGAATTAATGTGATGTGACGGAGTTTCACAAAAGTTCCAGTGAATTTGGGAGTGTAACTAAACCTACACAGTATAAGCTATATATGAAAAGAAAAAAAAAACTTGTGGTGATTATGTGAAGCCTGGTATATAAATACAATACAGTACCTCTGGGGATTTAAAACACACTTATTTACTAACAAGATTTATCTTCTGTTTTTAGCTGTGCACCAATCAGGAAAAAGTCTTGTGTCCACAACTTAATAAATAAACGCTGTTTCCTCTGTTTTCTTTTGCACCATGTGAATGTCGTAGGTACGAGAGCTGGAATTGAACAGCACCCTCAAGATGGAGAAAAACAAGGCAAAGAAGACTCTAACCACCAACCAGGAGTTACTGAAGGTAAAGGAAGCATTTTGTGATTTTTCTTCCCAATTCATTTTATTTCATGAATGATGAGTCTGAGGAGTTTGAGTATGAATTCATTTGTAGACATAACATGATGAGAACTGTACATGTAGGATGAAATAAAGAATGTGAGTGAGAAGAAAAGCTTTCATTAAGCAGCTCCTTTTAACTGAAGTGGACTGTATGAGGACTTTTCATGTTGATGCTGCATGCTGAGGATCATTTAATGTGTGTGTTTTAGAGGTATGTGCAAGAGCAGGAGGCTCACAGGCTTCTGAAGTCTGAGTATGAGGAGATGAGAGAGACTCTGGAAAGCAGTGGAAAGTTACTGAAGGTAAATTATCTTATGTAACTACAATAGCTGTTGTGAACTCCATGTGTGCTTGTTTTACATTTTAAGGTATTCTCATGAGTAATGAGTCAGTTTTTAACAGTATCTGAATGTGTGTAGAAGGAAAAAAAGCAGTCTTAATTGTTGTTCTTTTAGGCTAAGGAGAAGCTGAGGGGAAACACCAGAAAGCTATGGAAAGCATCAATCAGGAGACTTCAGGAAAGCATTCAGGAAAGCGGATCCTCATCAGAATCAAATTGATGGGTGTATGAGGAGTGAAAATAAAAAAATAAAAGAAATAAACAAAACAAAAAAAGCTGGTCTTAATGTTACAATTTTAAATGACGTAAGAAATTGAAAGACGATTTAATTAAAATAGTAAAGATTTTGAATTTATTACCACCTTGGAGCAGTGCCCCAGCAGAGCGAGATCATCGCGGAATCCTCCCTCACTATCCAGGGTCATAATCACCTTGGCCTAGGGTTAGGGTTAGGTTAGGTTAGGTTAGTTAGGTTAGCAGTTAGGTTAGGCTAGGCCAGGCCCAGGCTAGGCCAGGCCAGGCCAGGCCAGGCCAGGCCAGGCCAGGTTGTAGGCCAGGCTAGGCCAGGCCAGGCCAGGCCAGGCCAGCAGCAGAAGCCAGGCCATGTGCCAGGCCAGGCCAGGCCAGGCCAGGCCAGGCCAGGCCAGGCCAGGCCAGGCCAGGCCAGGCCAGGCCAGGCCAGGCCAGGCCAGGCCAGGCCAGGCCAGGCCAGGCCAGGCCAGGCCAGGCCAGGCCAGGCCAGGCCAGGCCAGGCCAGGCCAGGCCAGGCCAGGCCAGGCCAGGCCAGGCCAGGCCAGGCCAGGCCAGGCCAGGCCAGGCCAGGCCAGGCCAGGCCAGGCCAGGCCAGGCCAGGCCAGGCCAGGCCAGGCCAGGCCAGGCCAGGCCAGGCCAGGCCAGGCCAGGCCAGGCCAGGCCAGGCCAGGCCAGGCCAGGCCAGGCCAGGCCAGGCCAGGCCAGGCCAGGCCAGGCCAGGCCAGGCCAGGCCAGGCCAGGCCAGGCCAGGCCAGGCCAGGCCAGGCCAGGCCAGGCCAGGCCAGGCCAGGCCAGGCCAGGCCAGGCCAGGCCAGGCCAGGCCAGGCCAGGCCAGGCCAGGCCAGGCCAGGCCAGGCCAGGCTGTGCCAGGCCAGGCCAGGCCAGGCCAGGCCAGGCTGTGCTGTGCCAGGCCAGGCCAGGCCAGGCCAGGCCAGGCCAGGCCAGGCCAGGCCAGGCCAGGCCAGGCCAGGCCAGGCCAGGCCAGGCCAGGCCAGGCCAGGCCAGGCCAGGCCAGGCCAGGCCAGGCCAGGCCAGGCCAGGCCAGGCCAGGCCAGGCCAGGCCAGGCCAGGCCAGGCCAGGCCAGGCCAGGCCAGGCCAGGCCAGGCCAGGCCAGGCCAGGCCAGGCCAGGCCAGGCCAGGCCAGGCCAGGCCAGGCCAGGCCAGGCCAGGCCAGGCCAGGCCAGGCCAGGCCAGGCCAGGCCAGGCCAGGCCAGGCCAGGCCAGGCCAGGCCAGGCCAGGCCAGGCCAGGCCAGGCCAGGCCAGGCCAGGCCAGGCCAGGCCAGGCCAGGCCAGGCCAGGCCAGGCCAGGCCAGGCCAGGCCAGGCCAGGCCAGGCCAGGCCAGGCCAGGCCAGGCCAGGCCAGGCCAGGCCAGGCCAGGCCAGGCCAGGCCAGGCCAGGCCAGGCCAGGCCAGGCCAGGCCAGGCCAGGCTAGGCCAGGCCAGGCCAGGCCAGGCCAGGCCAGGCCAGGCCAGGCCAGGCCAGGCCAGGCCAGGCCAGGCCAGGCCAGGCCAGGCCAGGCCAGGCCAGGCTGTGCCAGGCCAGGCCAGGCCAGGCCAGGCCAGGCCAGGCCAGGCCAGGCCAGGCCAGGCCAGGCCAGGCCAGGCCAGGCCAGGCCAGGCCAGGCCAGGCCAGGCCAGGCCAGGCCAGGCCAGGCCAGGCCAGGCCAGGCCAGGCCAGGCCAGGCCAGGCCAGGCCAGGCCAGGCCAGGCCAGGCCAGGCCAGGCCAGGCCAGGCCAGGCCAGGCCAGGCCAGGCCAGGCCAGGCCAGGCCAGGCCAGGCCAGGCCAGGCCAGGCCAGGCCAGGCCAGGCCAGGCCAGGCCAGGCCAGGCCAGGCCAGGCCAGGCCAGGCCAGGCCAGGCCAGGCCAGGCCAGGCCAGGCCAGGCCAGGCCAGGCCAGGCCAGGCCAGGCCAGGCCAGGCCAGGCCAGGCCAGGCCAGGCCAGGCCAGGCCAGGCCAGGCCAGGCCAGGCCAGGCCAGGCCAGGCCAGGCCAGGCCAGGCCAGGCCAGGCCAGGCCAGGCCAGGCCAGGCCAGGCCAGGCCAGGCCAGGCCAGGCCAGGCCAGGCCAGGCCAGGCCAGGCCAGGCCAGGCCAGGCCAGGCCAGGCCAGGCCAGGCTAGGCCAGGCCAGGCCAGGCCAGGCTGTGCCAGGCTAGGCCAGGCCAGGCCAGGCCAGGCCAGGCCAGGCCAGCTAGGCCAGGCCAGGCCAGGCCAGGCCAGGCTGTGCCAGGCTGTGCCAGGCCAGGCCAGGCTGTGCCAGGCCAGGCTGTGCCAGGCCAGGCTGTGCTGTGCTGTGCCAGGCCAGGCTGTGCTGTGCTGTGCTGTGCTGTGCTGTGCTGTGCTGTGCCAGGCCAGGCCAGGCTGTGCTGTGCCAGGCCAGGCCAGGCCAGGCCAGGCCAGGCCAGGCCAGGCCAGGCCAGGCCAGGCCAGGCCAGGCCAGGCCAGGCCAGGCCAGGCCAGGCCAGGCCAGGCCAGGCCAGGCCAGGCCAGGCCAGGCCAGGCCAGGCCAGGCCAGGCCAGGCCAGGCCAGGCCAGGCCAGGCCAGGCCAGGCCAGGCCAGGCCAGGCCAGGCCAGGCCAGGCCAGGCCAGGCCAGGCCAGGCCAGGCCAGGCCAGGCCAGGCCAGGCCAGGCCAGGCCAGGCCAGGCCAGGCCAGGCCAGGCCAGGCCAGGCCAGGCCAGGCCAGGCCAGGCCAGGCCAGGCCAGGCCAGGCCAGGCCAGGCCAGCCAGGCCAGGCCAGGCCAGGCCAGGCCAGGCCAGGCCAGGCCAGGCCAGGCCAGGCCAGGCCAGGCCAGGCCAGGCCAGGCCAGGCCAGGCCAGGCCAGGCCAGGCCAGGCCAGGCCAGGCCAGGCCAGGCCAGGCCAGGCCAGGCCAGGCCAGGCCAGGCCAGGCCAGGCCAGGCCAGGCCAGGCCAGGCCAGGCCAGGCCAGGCCAGGCTAGGCCAGGCCAGGCCAGGCCAGGCCAGGCTGTGCTGTGCTGTGCTGTGCCAGGCCAGGCTGTGCCAGGCCAGGCCAGGCCAGGCCAGGCTGTGCCAGGCTGTGCTGTGCCAGGCCAGGCCAGGCCAGGCCAGGCCAGGCCAGGCCAGGCCAGGCCAGGCCAGGCCAGGCCAGGCTGTGCCAGGCCTGTGCCAGGCCAGGCCAGGCTGTGCTGTGCCAGGCTGTGCTGTGCTGTGCTGTGCCAGGCCAGGCCAGGCCAGGCCAGGCCAGGCCAGGCCAGGCCAGGCCAGGCCAGGCCAGGCCAGGCCAGGCCAGGCCAGGCCAGGCCAGGCCAGGCCAGGCCAGGCCAGGCCAGGCCAGGCCAGGCCAGGCCAGGCCAGGCCAGGCCAGGCCAGGCCAGGCCAGGCCAGGCCAGGCCAGGCCAGGCCAGGCCAGGCCAGGCCAGGCCAGGCCAGGCCAGGCCAGGCCAGGCCAGGCCAGGCCAGGCCAGGCCAGGCCAGGCCAGGCCAGGCCAGGCCAGGCCAGGCCAGGCCAGGCCAGGCCAGGCCAGGCCAGGCCAGGCCAGGCCAGGCCAGGCCAGGCCAGGCCAGGCCAGGCCAGGCCAGGCCAGGCCAGGCCAGGCCAGGCCAGGCCAGGCCAGGCCAGGCCAGGCCAGGCCAGGCCAGCCAGGCCAGGCCAGGCCAGGCCAGGCCAGGCCAGGCTAGGCTAGGCCAGGCCAGGCTAGGCTAGGCCAGGCTAGGCCAGGCCAGGCCAGGCCAGGCCAGGCTAGGCCAGGCCAGGCTAGGCTAGGCTAGGCTAGGCCAGGCTAGGCTAGGCTCAGGCTAGGCTAGTGCTGTGCAGGCTGTGCTGTGCTGTGCTGTGCTGTGCTGTGCTGTGCTGTGCTGTGCTGTGCTGTGCAGTGCTGTGCTGTGCTGTGCTGTGCTGTGCTGTGCCAGCTGTGCTGTGCTGTGCTGTGCTGTGCTGTGCTGTGCTGTGCTGTGCTGTGCTGTGCTGTGCTGTGCTGTGCCAGGCTGTGCTGTGCTGTGCTGTGCCAGGCCAGGCTGTGCTGTGCCAGGCCAGGCCAGGCCAGGCTGTGCCAGGCCAGGCCAGGCCAGGCTGTGCTGTGCTGTGCTGTGCTGTGCCAGGCCAGGCCAGGCCAGGCTGTGCTGTGCCAGGCCAGGCCAGGCCAGGCCAGGCCAGGCCAGGCCAGGCCAGGCCAGGCCAGGCCAGGCCAGGCCAGGCCAGGCCAGGCCAGGCCAGGCCAGGCCAGGCCAGGCCAGGCCAGGCCAGGCCAGGCCAGGCCAGGCCAGGCCAGGCCAGGCCAGGCCAGGCCAGGCCAGGCCAGGCCAGGCCAGGCCAGGCCAGGCCAGGCCAGGCCAGGCCAGGCCAGGCCAGGCCAGGCCAGGCCAGGCCAGGCCAGGCCAGGCCAGGCCAGGCCAGGCCAGGCCAGGCCAGGCCAGGCCAGGCCAGGCCAGGCCAGGCCAGGCCAGGCCAGGCCAGGCCAGGCCAGCCAGGCCAGGCCAGGCCAGGCCAGGCCAGGCCAGGCCAGGCCAGGCCAGGCCAGGCCAGGCCAGGCCAGGCCAGGCCAGGCCAGGCCAGGCCAGGCTGTGCTGTGCTGTGCTGTGCTGTGCCAGGTTGTGCTGTGCTGTGCCAGTGCTGGTGGCCCAGGCTGTGCTGTGCTGTGCTGTGCTGTGCTAGGTTGTGCTGGTGCTGTGCCAGGGTTAGGCTGAATGCCAGCCAGGCTATGCCAGGCTGTGCTGTGCCAGGTCAGGCTGTGCTGTGCTGTGCTGTGCTTGCAGTTGTGCTGTGCTGTGCTGTGCTGTGCCAGCCAGCTGTGCTGTGCTGTGCTG
>NC_080726.1:200492-262992 GCF_019097595.1 Hemibagrus wyckioides
TTGGACAGTAGTGTGTCTAGTTTAAAGTGAGGGTCTCAGTAACGGTTCAAAGACACTCCTGACTGTTCACATCAGCGTCTCACAGTATTTCTGTCTGATTTCTCACTCACACACACACACACACACACACACACACACGAACGAGAACACTGCAGGTTAGCTCTGACACTACACATCTAAAACACTTAAGGTTAATGTTTTTTTGTTTTCCATAACACTTGTGGTCAGTGTGAACTCAGTACACAGAACTCTGGGGAAATCTTTGGACAAATTTTTAAAGATATTTCTGTGGAGGTGTTTTTTTTTTTGTTGTTGTTTGTTTGTTTTTTTTTAAGCGGGACGTGGGATTTGTAGATAAAGAAACACAGAACCCAGCAGGAACTCTGTGCAGGAATTGTGGTTGTTGTTTAAAGAGGATTTTATTGGGCTGAGGGTCACACACTGTCCTGCTGGATGACACTAACACACACACACACACACACACACTAACTTATTGCAGGGTTAGAGACTTTGGGGTCACTGTTTTTTGGGAATGTGACAGTTTTCTGTTTGAATTCTGCAATAAAGTTTTGGGACAAAAACATTTGATTTTGGTCTGAATTCACTCCTGAGTTCTCACACACACACACACCTGATAAACCCTTAAATAACAGCTCTATAGAAATGAAGATGTAAAATTTTAGAGGTGAGGAAAAACTCCAGTAGAGGACATACCCTCACCTGGGTAACGGTCAAGTAGAGCGGTGCAGTGTCTGAGAAACTCTTGAGTGTCCACTAGATGTCGTTATAACACTGTTTAAACACAGAGGTCAGTTTATCAGCTCCACTGCCTGCAGGCCATTCTACAACTGTATAATTACTGACAGTAGTGACAGACACTGCAGGGTGTGTGTGTGTGAGAGACTTTTCTGATCCTTGTTATAGTTGACATTGAGCATGTAGCGTTTTCTCACGCTGTGAAACTTGGACTTGCCCCCCCCCCACACACACACACATCACAGGAACACCTTCACCTTCAGATGACCTGCTGCTTCACCTTCAGATGACCTGCTGCTTCTCTCTGATGCTTCTGCTATTCATGAATTATAATGTATTAATATGAATGTAAATAAATGAGAGATCCAGGTCATTTGTCTGGACATCACACACACACACACAGGTCACTGCTGTTTTATTCTCTCCTGCTCTCTCAATACTAGTTCATGAGCATTATTTTTATCTTTGTATTATTTTATTTTCCTCATCTTGACTCGAGACTCCAAAACTA
The DNA here is from genome assembly GCF_019097595.1 of Hemibagrus wyckioides. Lineage (NCBI taxonomy): Eukaryota > Metazoa > Chordata > Actinopteri > Siluriformes > Bagridae > Hemibagrus > Hemibagrus wyckioides. Next base: position 201,760 of record NC_080726.1, read on the forward strand.
TGGGGTTAAGTTCAAACTATCAAAAAGAACAGAAAATAAATAACAGAAATAAAAAAGAGTATTATCCTTTGTTAATTTATTCTGGTGCTCTCTCTGTCTTTCTCTGTATCTCTCTCTCTCTCTGTCTCTCTCTGTATCTCTCTGTCTTTCTCTGTATCTCTCTCTCTCTCTGTCTCTCTCTGTATCTCTCTGTCTTTCTCTGTATCTCTCTCTCTCTCTGTATCTCTCTGTCTTTCTCTGTATCTCTCTCTCTGTCTCCCTCTGTATCTCTCTGTCTTTCTCTGTATCTCTCTCTCTCTGTCTCTCTCTCTGTGTATCTGTCTCTCTCTCTGTCTCTGACTGTCTCTCCCTCTCTCTCTCTGTATCTGTCTCTCTCTCTCTCTGTCTCCCTCTGTCTCTCTCTCTCCCTCTGTCTCTCTCTCACTCTCTCTCTGTATCAAATTCAAATGAGCTTTATTGACATGACTGTTATAGGACAGTGTTGCCAAAGCATTGACAATTATACATTCAGTTCATTTTTAAAACACATTTAAAGTGGAGAGTAGAGAGAAAAAAATAAATAAATCAATAAAATAATAATAATGAAAAAATATAATAATAATAATAATAATTCAAAGAAGTATATATTTTTGTCACATTAGAAGAAGAGTTTGTGAACACATGGAGTCGGAGGGTGAGTGTGAGGAGTGTTAAAGGTGAAGGAAGGGTTTCAGATGAACTCTACTGTATGGTGAAGACTCAGTGTCCCTCATGTAGTGGCAGGACGAGACGTACTGAGCAGCCAGAATAACACCGTCTGCCTTCTCTCCCAGAACATACAGGAGTTTGTCCAGATTATTAGTCTGAAGGAATTCAGGTAGAATTTGCCCTCTGTGTGAGAAATATGTGTCTAATGGCGGTGTATTTGCTGCATTCTGTGAGGAAGTGCAGCTCGTCCTCTACCGCTCGCTGTGGGCAGTGTGGACACAGTCTGTCCTCTACCGCTCGCTGTGGGCAGTGTGGACACAGTCTGTCCTCTACCGCTCGCTGTGGGCAGTGTGGACAGTCTGTCCTCTACCGCTCGCTGTGGGCAGTGTGGACACAGTCTGTCCTCTACCGCTCGCTGTGGGCAGTGTGGACAGTCTGTCCTCTACCGCTCGCTGTGGGCAGTGTGGACACTGTCTGTCCTCTACCGCTCGCTGTGGGCAGTGTGGACACTGTCTCTCCTCTACCGCTCGCTGTGGGCAGTGTGGACACTGTCTCTCCTCTACCGCTCGCTGTGGGCAGTGTGGACACTGTCTCTCCTCTACCGCTCGCTGTGGGCAGTGTGGACACAGTCTGTCCTCTACCGCTCGCTGTGGGCAGTGTGGACACTGTCTGTCCTCTACCGCTCGCTGTGGGCAGTGTGGACACAGTCTGTCTTCTACCGCTCGCTGTGGGCAGTGTGGACACAGTCTGTCCTCTACCGCTCGCTGTGGGCAGTGTGGACACAGTCTCTCCTCTACCGCTCGCTGTGGGCAGTGTGGACACAGTCTGTCCTCTACCGCTCGCTGTGGGCAGTGTGGACACAGTCTCTCCTCTACCGCTCGCTGTGGGCAGTGTGGACACTGTCTGTCCTCTACCGCTCGCTGTGGGCAGTGTGGACACTGTCTGTCCTCTACCGCTCGCTGTGGGCAGTGTGGACACAGTCTCTCCTCTCTGGGCCTCCAGCTCTGCCTGTGTCGGCCGGTCTCCACAGTCAGACCGTGGTCACTCAGCCGGAACTTTGAACTTTGAAAACGGAAGTTTTCTTTGTTGTGAATTTTTTATGTTAATAAGGTATGTTGCCAATTTATAATCTGATTTAATTCTACTGAAGTACATTAATTTGTTTACTTCTTTGATTTTGTTTTGTCGATCATGAATGTATTCTTGTTGTGTTGTTTTTTCTGTTTGTTTTAATTTGGCCTGTCTGAGCTGGACAGATGGGTTTAACTGGTGTTTCTGTGCTATATAACGTAAAGGGTCACTCTCTGTGTGTCCTGCTCTGTGTGTAAAGGCCCAGTGGTGGTAGTGTTCAGGGGGTGAGTCTGACCGCTGGAACCAGAATCTAAGCCACAGTTTAACAGGAACACTGAATTTATATAGAATTATATAAATGAATGAATTTATATATTCTCTCTCTCTCTCTCTGTCTCTCTCTCTGTATCTCTCTCTTTGTATCTCTGTCTCTCTCTGTCTCTCTCTCTGTATCTCTCTCTCTGTATCTCTGTCTCCCTCTGTCTCAATCTCTCTCTCTCTCTCTCTCTCTCTGTATCTCTGTCTCTCTCTCTCTCTCTCTCGCACACTCGCTCTCTGCGCATGCGCGGTGGAGAGGTGAGTGTGGCGTGTAGAGAGCGTGAGAGCGGTTGGCGTTTTGCCAATTTTTTTCGGCACTAAAGTGCTTTTTTTTTCTTTCTGTTTAAGATCTCGGAATATTTATATACTTATTGTGTGAGTGTGTGTGCGGATAATAACTGTGTGTGAGCGAGTGTGTGCGCGCGTGTGCAGGTGTGTGTGTGTGTGCAGGTGTGTGTGTACGCGTGTGTGTACGCGTGTGTGCGTGTGTGTGTGTGTGAGTAGCATGTCGGTGAAGCGTGGTTATGGCGGATCCGACCGCGAGGTTGTGTGAGAGTTTGACTCGCCGGCACGGTGTCCGTGTTGTGTGTCCGGTGAGTGTTGAAGAATGTTGTTTAGCAGTCGGTAACGTGGTGGGGCATGAGAACATTGTCTCTGCCTCCAGAATGAACAGTGCCATTGTGGTGTTTCTGAATAATGTTGAGAAAGTTAGAAATCTGATCCAGAAGGGTATCATTGTTAATAATGAGACAACACTGGTTTCTCCCCTCAGTTCCCCAGCTAAGAAAATTATGTTGTCAAATGTCCCTCCTTTTATTTCTGATGAGGCTATTGGTAAAGAGCTGTCTTGCTACAGGAGACTTGTCTCCCCCATTAAGAGAATCCCTCTTGGCTGTAAGTCCCCACTGGTCAAACACTTGGTTTCTTTTAGAAGAATGGTCTTCATGGTTTTTAAAGAAGGTGTGGAAGAGCTGAATGCCGTTTTTAAATTCTCTGTTGAAGGCTTTGACTACAATCTGTTTGTTTCATCTGATACTGATATGAAGTGTTTTAAATGTGGGAAAACAGGTCATCTTGCTCGGGCCTGCCCTGAGAGGCAGAGTGACCCCGGTGTTTCTGAGCGACCGGGGCAGGACGCAGCTGAGCCAGCTGTGGACGTTCCCCCTGTGGCTACAGTTCGGCAGGTTGCTGAGGGCCCCAGCTCAGCCTGCAGCCCAGAAGCCCACTGGAGCTGCAACAGCCCCGGAAAAGCCATGCACGGCTGGACCGGCTGCGAAAGAGCCATGCTCGGCTCAACCGGACCGGGAGAAGCCGTGCTCCACTGAGAAGAGCTCAGTGGGTTCTGGAGCAGTGCTGGAGCTGCCTGCGCTGGCAGAGGCAGGCACGGAGGTGCAGAGCGACCGCCCGGAAACACCGGACACTACACCAGTGCAGGGGGACGGGGGAGACGTGGACATGGTGGATGAGCCTGTTTTTAAAGTTCCTAACAAAAGGAAAAAACAAGGTAAGGGACGGGGGAAAAAACAGGCAAAAAAAGATGCAAAGGTGGAGGAACGGGAAACAGATAGTGACGACTGCATGTCAGATTCGGTTTTAACTCTCGATTCTCAGGAGGAACACATTAATGTCGTTTATAGTGCAGAGGACATCAAAGAGCTTTTAAGAAACACCAAATGGCAAAAGAACGTACCATTAGAAGAGTTTTTCCCGGACTGTAAACAGTTCATTCATGATGTGAAGTTCTTCAGAAGAGAAGGAGCGTTTGTCGATGTTGAAATTTTCCATCTGAAGAAACTGATCACTAGAGTGAACAGGGAAAACTCTGATGATGACTGATGTGTGGTGTGTTTTATGTTACAGTGGTTTTTACCCTCTGTTTAGTTTTATTTATTTTATTTATTTTAATGATTGGTATCAACATTGCGAGTTTAAATATTAATGGAGCAAGAGAGCAGAATCAAAGAGCTAAACTGTATGAAGTTTTAAAGCAGAAGCACATTGACGTTGCCATGCTGCAAGAAACCCACAGTGATACCAGCAATGCTGCTGATTGGGTGAAGGAGTGGGATGGGTTGGTGATTTTAAGCCATAACACAACACTCAGTGGTGGAGTCGCCTTGCTCTTTACTCACAGTTTTATTCCTTGTTCTTATTCAGTTGAGGAGATTTTAAATGGGAGACTTTTAAAAGTGAAAACTTTTTATGAGAATGAGGTTTTAGTTTTTATTTGTGTGTACACTCCCACCAGTGCAGTGGAGAGGATGATGTTTTTAGACACGTTGAATAATGTCATTGCCGACTGCAACACTGCAGAGATTTTAATTCTGGGTGGAGATTTTAACTGTACTACAGATATTTTAGATCGGAACCACACAGAACCTCACATGGCTTCCCGTAAGCGTCTGTGGGAGATGGTGGAGGCCCACGAGTTGAGCGACATATGAAGAACTTTTCATAAGAATAAGAGACAGTACACGTGGGCCCATGCCATAGATAACACACTCTCCCTGGTGAGATTAGATCACTTTTATGGTTTTAAGCATCAGCTGACGTTTTTTACAAAGTGTTTTATTGTTCCAGTAGATATCTCTGACCACAGCATGGTCCAGTGTACTATCACTATATAGAAGGTTAAACCTAGGAGTGCCTACTGGCATTTTAACACTTCTCTTTTAGAAGACACTAATTTTAAAGAGTCTTTTATTTATTTATGGAATTGTTTTAAATCTGAGAAGGCAGCTTTTAGTTCACTTCAGCTGTGGTGGGATGTGACTCTTCTTCTTCTTCTTCTTTGGTCTTTTCCCTTCAGGGGTCTCCACAGAGAATCATCTCTCTCCACCTATCCCTATCTTCTGCATCCTCAACACTTACACCCACTAACTTCATATCCTCATTTATTACATCCATATTCCTCCTCTTTGTCCTTCCTCTTTTCCTCCTGCCTGGCAGCTCCATGTCCAACATTCTCCTACCAATATACTCACTCTCCCTCCTCTGGACATGTCCAAACCATCTTAATCTGTCCTCCCTAACTTTGTCCCCCAAACGTTCAACATGAGCCGTCCCTCTGATGTACTCATTCCTAATCCTGTCCAACTGTGTCTCTCCCAAAGAGAACCTCAACATCTTCAGCTCTGCTACCTCCAGCTCTGACTCCTGTCTCTGTCTCAGTGACACTGCCTCTAAACCATACAGCATGGCCGGTCTCACCACTGTCCTGTATCACCTTCCCCCAGACACCTTTCTCCACCCATTCCAACCTGCCTGCACTCGCTTCTTTACCTCTTTCCCACACTTTCCATTACTCTGGACTGTTGACCCCAAGTACTTAAACTCCTGTCCCTTCTTCACCTCTTCACCCTGTAATCTTACTGTTCCACTTCCCTCCCTGTCATTCACACACATGTACTCAGTCTTACTACCACTGACTTTCATTCCTCTTCTCTCCAGCACAAACCTCCACCTCTCCAGGTTTTCCTCCACCTGCTCCCTGCTCTCACTACAGATCACGATGTCATCTGCAAACATCATTGTCCAAGGAGACTCCTGTCTGACCTCCTCTGACAACTGGTCCATCACCACAGCAAACAGGAAGGGCCTCAGAGCCGATCCCTGATGCAGTCCCACCTCCACTCTGAACTCCTCTGTCTGACCTACAGCACACCTCACCACTGTCCTGCTCCTCTCATACATGTCCTGCACCACTCTGACATACTTCTCTGCTACTCCTGACTTCCTCATACAGTACCACAGCTCTTCTCTTGGCACCCTGTCATACGCTTTCTCCAAGTCTACAAACACACAGTGCAGCTCTCTCTGACCATCCCTATACTTCTCCATCAACATTCTCACAGCAAAAATTGCATCTGTTGTGCTCTTTCTGGGCATGAAGCCATACTGCTGCTCACAAATTTCCACTACCTTCCTTAACCTAGCTTCCACTACTCTTTCCCAGAGCTTCATAGTACGGCTCATCAACTTTATCCCCCTATAGTTGCTGCAACTCTGCACATCACCCTTATTCTTAAAGATCAGCACTAATACACTTCTTCTCCATTCCTCAGGCATCTTCTCACTCTCTAAAACCCTGTTAAACAGACTAGTTAAAAATTCCACTGCCGCCTCTCCTAGACACTTCCAGACCTCCACCGGGATGTCGTCAGGACCAACTGCCTTTCCACTTTTCATCCTCTTCAAAGACTTCCTGACTTCATCTTTTCTAATCTTATCTACTTCCTGTTCCACAGAGTTCACCCCTTCTACTCTTTTTTCCCTCTCATTTTCCTCATTCATCAGCTCTTCAAAGTTCTCCTTCCATCTCCTCTGTACACTCTCCTCACTTGTGAGCACCTTTCCATCTCTATCCTTAATAACTCTAACTTGCTGCACATCCTTCCCATCTCGATCCCTCTGCCTATCTAACCTGTACAAGTCCTTCTCTCCTTCTCTAGTGTCTAACCTAGTGTACAACTCATCATACACCTTCTGCTTGGCCTTAGACCCCTCCCTCTTCACTCTGTGCTGTAACTCCTTGTATTCCTGTCTATTCTCTTCAGTCCTGTCCATGTCCCACTTCTTCTTGGCTAACCTCTTCCTCTGAATACTATCCTGAACTTCCTCATTCCACCACCAAGTCTCCTCATCTTCTTTCCTCCTTCCAGATGACACACCCAGCACCTTTCTTTCTGTCTTCCTGATCACTTCTGCTGTAGTTTCCCAGTCATCTGGCAGCACTACCTGACCACCCAGAGCCTGCCTCGACTTCTGTCTAAATTCCTCACAACATTCCTCCTTATTCAGCTTCCACCACTTGGTTTTCTTCTCCATCTGTATCTTTGACCTCTTCTTACAGACCATCAGATTCATCCTACACACCACCATCCTATGTTGTCTGGCTACACTCTCTCCCACTACCACTTTACAGTCACTAATCTCTTTCAGATTGCCTCTTCTACATAGGATGTGGTCTACCTGTGTGCTCCTACCTCCACTCTTGTAAGTCACTCTATGCTCCTCCCTCTTCTGAAAATAAGTGTTAACCACAGCCATGTCCATCCTCTTAGCAAAGTCTACTACCATCTGTCCTTCAAGGTTCCTTTCCTTAACTCCAAACTTGTCCATCACCTCCTCATCACCTGTGTTCCCCTCACCAACATGTCCATTAAAATCTGCTCCTATCACCACTCTCTCCTCTGTGGGAATACTCTCTATCACCTCATCTAATTCTCTCCAGAATCTCTCTTTCTCCTCTAACTCACAACCTACCTGTGGGGCATAACCACTGACAACATTCAACATCACCCCTTCAATCTCTAACTTCAGACTCATCACCCTGTCTGACACTCTCATCACCTCCAGAACATTCCTCACAAACTCCTCCTTCAGGACCACACCTACCCCATTTCTCTTACTATCCACACCATAATAAAACAGCTTGAATCCTGCTCCTATACTACGAGCCTTGCTCCCCTTCCCCCTGGTCTCCTGTACACACAGTATATCCACCTTCCTTCTCTCCATCATATCAGCCAGCTCTCTACCTTTCCCTGTCATAGTACCAACATTCAGAGTTCCTATTCTCAGTCCTACACTCTTACCTTTCCTCTTCTCTCTCTGTCTGCACACTCTCCTCTACTTCTTCCACCAACAGTAGCCCAATTTCCACCAGCGCCCTGTAGGTCAATGGCACCGATGGCGGTCGTTGTTAACCCGGGCTTCGACCGATCCGGTATGAAATTCAGAGTACTGACGATTCGCATGGTTAAATTTGGCAATGTTTTACACCGGATGCCCTTCTTGACGCAACCCTCTCTATTTATCTAGGCTTGGGACTGGCACAGAAGTCCCTGGACTGTGACCCCCATGGCTAGATTAGCTGTGGTGGGATGTGACTAAAACACAAATAAAAGAATTTTGTCAGCAGTACACTCTTAATGTCACAAGAGGCATTGTTAGATCTCTGAAAGCTCTGGAGATAGAAATAGTGGAAGTCCAGCGTTTGGAGGCCACTGGAAATCAAAGGCATATTGAAGCCCTCAAAAGTAAAAAAGCCAAAATGAACGACCTGTTAGACATTACAGCACAGGGGGCGCTGGTCCACTCACGCTTTAAAAGTGCAGCTAAGATGAATGGTCCTTCTAAGTTCTTTTTCAGTTTAGAGCAAAAGAATGGACAGAAAAGATTCATACATGCTGTGTGAACAGAATCAGGGGATCTCGTATCTGAGCCCACTGAAATTCACCAGCAGACAGTAAGCTTCTACTCGAAGCTGTACAGCAGTGAGTGGTCAGGGGCACAAGTGGTGGAGGACAGCTTCCTCATGGACCTGCCAAAGCTCTCTGAGCAAGCGGCCAGAGAGCTGGACAGGGAGCTCACGCTGGAGGAGGTTCATGAGGCTCTCCAGGGGATGGAGAATGGACGGGGTCAGGTATAGATGGTCTCCCTTGTGAGTTCTACAAAGCATTCTGTGCTGTCATAGGGCAGGATGTGCTGGATGTCCTACGGGACAGCGTGCGGAGAGGTGAACTCCGTTGAGCTGCAGGAGGGCCGCCCTGACCCTGCTACGGAAGGAGGGAGACCTGACCCACCTGGAATTCTGGCGCCCGGTCTCACTACTGTGCACTGACTGCAAGCTGCACTCAAAAGCATTAGCCTCGAGACTGACTAAGGTAATGGAGCAGCTCATTCACCAGGAGCAGGCGTACTGTGTGCCTGATAGGGCCATATCCGATAATGTGTATTTAATTCGTGACATTTTGTGCGACCCCAGGCTATTGGGCTTAAAGACTGGTCTGATCTCTCTAGATGAGGAAAAGGCTTTTGACCGGGTAGAACATGAATATTTGTGGAAGGTGCTGAAGCCTTCGGGTTCAACCCAGGTTTTATAGCTATGATCAAGGTGTTGTACAGTAACATTGAGAGTGTACTGAAGGTTAACGGTGGTTTATGTGCTCCTTTTAGAGTGTACAGAGGGATCAGGCAGGGCTGTTCTCTCTGGAATGTTGTACTCTCTAGGTATTGAACCTCTTTTAAATAAGTTAAGAAGTCATCTCTCTGGTTTTAATATTCCACATGCTAATGCCTCAACATGTTTATCAGCTTATGCAGATGATCTGGTAGTGATGATAAACACATAGAATGATGTCAATGTTTTAAATGACATTTTAAGGGACTTTCAGATTTTATTCTCTGCAAAGGTTAACTGGTCTAAAAGTGAAGCCATTTTAGTTGGGGAGTGGGGAGGTGGGCAAACCGTCACTACCAGGAGGCTTAGCGTGGAAAAGAGGTGGTTTTAAATACTTGGGTGTCTACCTGGGGGAACAATGAGTTTTTAAACAAAACTGGGAAGGTTCTGTAGAGCAGGTGAAGGGCAGACTGAGCAGGAGGAAGCGGCTGGTTCCAAATATGTCCTACAGGGGGCTAACGCTGGTCATCAACAACCTCGCCGCCGTCCCTCTGGCACAAGCTGGCATGCGTGGATCTGCCGCCGAACCTGCTAGCGAACATCCAGGCCCTGCTGGTGGACTTCTGGGATGGTCTACACTGGATTCCACAGAGTGTTCTCCACCTGCCCAAAGAAGGAGGACAGGGGCTGGTCCAGCTGTCCAGCAGAACCGCAGCCTTCCGCCTCCAGTTTATCCAGAGGCTCCTCACTGGACCCAGAGAGCTAGTATGGAGAGCAGCACCCAGTGGACTATTACGCACAGTTCAAGGACTGGGGCTGGACAGGGCGTTGTTTTTAATGGACACAAAAATGCTGGACATTTCTGGATTACCAGACTTTTATCGTGTACTTTTAAAATCTGGAACTGTTTTAAGAAACAGAACAAGGGCTGCAGAACGCTACACTGGCTGCTGGAGGAGCCTCTGGTGTATGGCGACTGGACATCTCCAGTGTGACCGTCCCTGCACTGTCCAGAACTCTCATTTCCTCAGGGATTGTTATGCTCCGGGAGCTTGTGAACATTGCAGGGTCAGACTTGTCGAGGGCAGAGGACCTGACACCACTGGAGATCTGCACTAACATCAGAGGAGCGTGTTCAGCTGATGGACTATCATCATACAGAGACTGGTCCTGCAGAGGACGAACCCTTTCTCCAGCTGAACATCTCTCCTGACCTCGACGTGGGTGTGCAGGACCCCTCCTGGAGTGCCGGGGTGAAGGGGAGATGGACTTCTTCTCTTTAAATAAGAAGAAGCTGAGTGGGAGGGTGGACACCCCATGGAGAAGTGTACATCGTTTTACTGATGATCTTAGACCAGAGTGGACGCACTGTATAAACCACCGTTAACTAAAAAGCTGCCGACCTCCAATGGAGGATTTTACACTGTATTATCTCTGTGAACTCTTTTATTTCTGTTTTAAATCCTGATATTGTACATGATTGTTTCTCTCTGTGAACAAAAAGGACAGTTTTTATTCACTGCTCCAGATTACTTCCACTGTTTGTGTTTTTACGGAGCATTTTAAGGTCTTTTAATGTTGTTTTTACTTTTCAGTGTTTTATTTCTGGTTTTAAGTTTGTCAGGAAACACCGGTTCAGGTGCCAACTGATCAATTTTATATTTGGTCAGGCAAAAATGGTGATATACCTGAGCCGGAAAAAACAGATTGCACAAAATACTGACGGTGAAGCCATAAGAATTCTGAAAAGGTTGATGAAATCAAGAGTTTTAATTGATTCTAACTTTTACAAGAGTATGAATGATCTGGATGTGTTTAGATGTGTGTGGTGTTGTGAGAATGTTTTGTGCTCTGTAGCAGAAGGAAAACTTAACTTTGCAGCAGAACTGAACTAATCACTCATATTTAAAATAATTTACTGGCATTATTTTAATACGTATTTATTTATTTATTTATTAAGTCACTGTGACTCATATATGTGACTTGTGAAAATAAAGATGCGTAAAAAGTCAAAAAGTCTCTCTCTGTATCTATGTCTCCCTCTGGCTCTCTCTCTGTCTCTCTCTCTCTCTGTCTGTCTATCTCTCTCTCTCTCTCTCTCTCTCTCTCACTGTATCTCTCTCTCTCTCTCTCTCTCTTTCTGTATCTCTCTCTTTCTGTATCTCTCTCTCTCTTTCTGTATCTGTCTGTCTCGCTCTGTCTGTCTCTCTCTCTCTCTCTTTCTGTATCTCTCTCTTTCTGTCTCTCTCTCCCTCCCTCTCTCTTTCTTGGGTATCTGTCTGTCTCTCTCTGTCTGTCTGTCTCTCTCTCACTCTCTCTTTCTCTCTTTCTCTGTCTAAATGTTTCTTAAAGTCTCAGCTGTTGTTGTTCATATTCCATTCCAGCTGATTCCTCCACAATAAACACAGATATTAACTCAGAATTAAAGATCCAGGGTAAGTTTATCTCCAATACACAGAGCTGGGGGAATCCTCCATCTTCTCATTTAATACAGGTTCAAGTGTCAGCGTCCGTGACATCTTATTGATTGGCTAGAGCAGGGCCGTCGGCTCAAAAACAAGTGGGCCTATGGAGAATTTTATCCCTCCCATTAATCTGCCTAAAACTGATTTTAGGACTCACGAGAGAGAAAAAGAGCAAAGAAAATAAAAATAAACAATGAGCAAATAAATAAATAAATAAACATAGCAGAGAGAGCAACACTGAGCTGCATTTTTAATTTATATTATTCTGTGTTCATTTTGTTAGTTTCTTGCTATTTTTTAAATTCCTGCCAATTTTATGATTCGCGTTTATTATAATTATTATCATCATCAATCATCATCATCATCATCATCAATCATCATCATCATCATCATCAATCATCATCATCATCATCATCATTATCATTATCATCATTATCATTATTATCATCATCATCATCATCATCATCGTAATTATTATCATCATCATCATCATTATAATTATGCTCCTGGACATCAGTAAAACTGCCCTCTGTCCTTCTCCTATGTTTAAGTGATATAAATAATAATTAAATTGAGGATATGGATTCATATTTAGATTCATATTGTTTCAGAGATAGTCTGCACTTAATGTCTACATTTCCATGTTATAGTCAACACTGCATTAAAATCTGATCACGTCTGACGTTTCAATAAAAGCTTAAAAAGTGAAGATCTAATCCTGAGTGCATAATTTTGACTAATTATTTGTTTAATTTTAACAAACTTACAGTAGAAATGTTTAAAAAAACTTAAAAAGTTAGTAGAAAAAACTTCTCATGTCACGAGGACTCTGAACTGAATCAGTGAATCGACGCCCAACATCACCCTCCGACAATAGAAAGTTTGAAAGACTTTAGAAAGTTTGTCCATTTATTTATTTATTTACTTACTTACTTATTTACTTAACATGGGTAATTAGCTTATTTCTCTAAACCTCAGTCCAGTCTCAGGAACTCAGAGGTAAGTGGCTAATGCTAGTAGAACTTTAGCTCAGGCTCCGTGACGCTGCAGGCTGTTTAATCACGGAGTATTTATATAAGTGACCCTGGTCATTTACAGTAATAATGTCTTAATTATTGTTCTATTTATTAAAATCAAGTCTTTACATGGTTCAAGTTAAAAATCCTCTCAGAACCCTAGTGGTGTTACCCAGGGGTGTTTCTAGGATTTTAAAACATCAGGGGCAAATTAGGGCGAGGGGTAAGCAAGAATAACAGGTTTTATAAGGGCAGTTTTATGTAATATTGTTTAATAATAAACACAAATTAACACAAACAGTATGCAACCCAGAGTCTTTTGGAGTCTTGTTCCTAAAAAGGAGTTCATTAAAGTCATTACATTTTCTCTCACAGGTATACCATGTAATATTATCTCTGTTACAGCGTGTGTGTAGAGCAGTGTCGTGTAGATCCTTTATTATTATTATTATTATTATTATTATTATTATTTTACAATAATCTATATTATACTGCACCGCTTATTTCATTCCTCATTTAGCTGGCACTGCTGTATGTATTATTCTTTCTTTCTTTTTTACAGTCTCTCTTCTTCTCTTCTCTTCTCTTCTCTTCTCTTCTCTTCTCTTCTCTTCTCTTCTCTTCTCTTCTCTTCTCTTCTCTTCTCTTCTCTTCTCTTCTCTTCTCTTCTCTTCTCTTCTCTTCTCTTCTCTTCCTCTCATCTGTCTTGCTGCTTGTATCTTGTCCACTTCATGCTCTTGGTGACTTTTCTATCCTTATTTCTTTGAGGGTGGAATAATCAGAGAGTGTCTCAGAGACTGGACTTGACTAAAACGGTCAGTTACCATACTAGTATTTATAGAGCTGAGAATTCCTATATAATAGACATTATAATTATTATATTTTTTATAATAGACAAAACAGCAGAATGATGGAGTCTGTTCTGGTCCATTGTTCCCCTAAGTCATGTCTGTATTTTAACTTAAATACTGCATTAGTAGAATAGTAGAATGTCATGATGTTCAGACTGTAATGTCTCAGTGCTTTAACAGTTTATATTTTATTTAGATCTATCTTTAGGTTTATTTAATTTAAGGCTTTGTAATGCGTCTCTGGTATGGAATAATATTCTAAAGGGTCCTATATGTCAGGGGTTTTCAGGAGTCACTGGGCTTGCTTTTGACACAACATACATTTGTTAGCCGACTCTCAGACAGCAGAGGGCGCTAAACATCCATCTCCACTCTAAACACACACACACCACACACACACACACACACACACACACTACTGCTTCAGTTCCTCTACATCGAACATTAGTGGTATATCATAGAGAACAGAGCTGTCATGGGGACAGGCACACACAACTCACATAGTATCCTCACTGATCCCTGTGTGTGTGTGAGGTGTGTGTGTGTGTGAGGAGGTGAGAGTGTGTGTGTGTGCTTATTGTGAGGTGTGTGTGTGAGGTGTGTGTGTGAGGTCAGTGTGTGTGTGGTGTGTGTGTGTGTGAAGGTGTGTGTGTGAGGTGAGGTGTGTAGTGTGAGGTGTCACCACCGTGTGTGACCGCCTTCACCACCGCTCCTTCGCCTTCACCACCACCACCACCTCTTCACTACCCTTCACCACCTTCACTCACCTCTTCACCACCACTCCCTCACCTTGAGTGAGTCACTAGTGGTGAGGTAGTGTGTGTTCACTCAGGTTCACCACCCTTCACTTCAATTCACCTGAGAGTGTGTGTTCCACTCACCACTCACTCCGCCACTTCACTCACTTCACGCTCACGCCACCTTCATGTGAGGTGTACTCATCACTCAGGCTTCCACTCCACTCACGCCACGCCACCCCCACTGTGAGGTGTGTGTGTGCGGTGACGCCATGTGTGCCACTGTCACGCCATCCATCTGTGAGGTGAGAGTGAGGTGTGTGTGTGTGAGGTGAGTGTGTGTGTGAGGTGTGTGTGAGGAGGGCCCAGAGGTGTGTGTGTGTGTGTGTGAGATGTGAGAGTGAGGTGGCAGAGGTGTGTGTGTGTGTGAGTGTGTGTGGGAGGGTGAGGCAGGAGTGTGTGAGGTGAGTGTGTGTGTGTGAGTGTGAGAGTGTGTGTGAGGTGTGTGAGGTGTGAGGTGGTGTGTGTGTGTGAGGTGAGTGTGTGTGTGAGGTGAGTGTGTGTGTGAGGTGTGTGAGGTGTGTGTGTGTGTGAGGTGAGTGTGTGAGATGAGTGTGTGTGTGAGATGTGTGTGTGTGAGGTGTGTGTGTGGTGTGAGGTGTGTGTGAGGTGAGAGTTTGGTGTGAGGTGAGTGAGGTGAGTATGTGTGTGAGGTGAGAGTGTGAGGTGAGAGTGTGTGTGTGTGAGGTGTGAGTGTGTGTGGTGTGTGAGGTGTGTGTGTGTGTGAGGTGAGTGTGTGTGTGAGGTGAGAGTGAGGTGTGTGTGTGAGGTGAGTGTGTGTGAGGTGTGTGTGTGCGGTGAGTGTGTGTGTGTGAGGTGAGAGTGAGGTGAGTGTGTGTGAGGTGAGTGTGTGTGTGAGGTGAGAGTGTGAGGTGAGTGTGTGTGTGTGAGGTGTGAGTGTGTGTGAGGTGTATGTGAGGTGTGTGTGTGTGTGAGGTGTGTGTGTGTGAGGTGAGAGTGTGTGTGAGGTGAGAGTGAGGTGTGTGAGGTGAGAGTGAGGTGTGTGAGGTGAGAGTGAGGTGTGTGTGTGAGGTGAGTGTGTGTGAGGTGAGTGTGTGTGTGTGTGAGGTGAGTGTGTGTGAGGTGAGTGTGTGTGAGGTGAGTGTGTGTGTGTGAGGTGAGTGTGGTGTGTGTGTGAGGTGAGAGTGAGTGTGAGTGCGTGTGAGGTGTGTGTGAGGTGAGTGTGTGTGAGGTGAGGTGAGAGGTGTGTGTGTGAGGTGTACATGTGTGTGTGAGGTGTGTGTGTGTGAGGTGAGGTGTGTGTGAGGTGAGAGTGTGTGTGAGAGGTGTGTGTGAGGTGTGTGTGTGAGGTGAGTATGTGTGTGAGGTGTGTGTGTGAGGTGTGTGAGGTGTGTGTGTGTGAGGTGAGAGTGTGAGGTGAGAGTGTGTGTGAGGTGTGTGTGTGAGGTGTGAGTGTGTGTGAGAGTGTGTGTGTGTGTGTGTTTGTGTGTGTGTGTGTGTGTGTGTGTGTGTGAGGTGAGTGTGTGTGAGGTGAGAGTGTGAGGTGTGTGTGTGAGATGTGTGTGAGGTGAGAGTGTGTGTGAGGTGAGAGTGTGAGGTGTGTGTGTGAGATGTGTGTGAGGTGAGAGTGTGTGTGAGGTGAGAGTGAGGTGTGTGAGGTGAGAGTGAGGTGTGTGTGAGGTGAGTGTGTGTGAGGTGTGTGTGTGAGGTGTGTGTGTGAGATGTGTGTGAGGTGAGAGTGTGTGTGAGGTGAGTGAGTGTGTGTGTGAGGTGAGTGTGTATGAGGTGTGTGTGTGTGAGAGTGTGTGTGTGTGAGTGTGTGAGTGTGTGTGTGAGGTGTGTGTGTGTGAGGTGTGTGTGTGTGTGAGGTGAGATTGTGTGTGTGTGTGTGTGTGTGAGGTGTGTGTGAGGTGAGAGTGTGTGAGGTGAGAGTGTGTGTGAGGTGTGTGAGGTGTGTGTGTGAGGTGAGTGTGTGTGTGAGGTGTGCGTGTGAGGTGAGAGTGTGTGTGTGAGGTGAGAGTGTGTGTGAGGTGAGAGTGTGTGTGAGGTTAGAGTGTGGTGTAAGGTGAGAGTGTGTGTGAGGTGAGAGTGTGAGGTGTGTGTGTGAGATGTGTGTGAGGTGAGAGTGAGGTGTGTGAGGTGAGAGTGAGGTGTGTGTGAGGTGAGTGTGTGTGAGGTGTGTGTGTGAGGTGTGTGTGTGAGATGTGTGTGAGGTGAGAGTGTGTGTGAGGTGAGTGTGTGTGTGTGAGGTGAGTGTGTATGAGGTGTGTGTGTGTGAGGTGTGTGTGTGTGAGGTGAGTGTGTGTGTGAGGTGTGTGTGTGTGGTGTGTGTGTGTGAGGTGAGATTGTGTGTGTGTGTGTGTGTGTGAGGTGTGTGTGAGGTGAGAGTGTGTGAGGTGAGAGTGTGTGTGAGGTGTGTGAGGTGTGTGTGTGAGGTGAGTGTGTGTGTGAGGTGTGTGTGTGAGGTGAGTGTGTGTGTGAGGTGAGTGTGTGTGTGAGGTGAGTGTGTGTGAGGTGTGTGTGAGGTGAGAGTGTGTGTGAGGTGAGAGTGTGTGTGAGGTTAGAGTGTGTGTGATAAGGTGAGAGTGTGTGTGAGAGATGTGTGTGTGTGAGGTGTGTGTGTGTGTGAGGTGTGTGTGTGTGAGGTGAGTGTCTCTGAGGTGAGTGTGTGTGTGAGGTGTGTGTTTGAGGTGAGTGTGTGTGAGGTGTGTGTGAGAGTGTGTGTGTGAGAGTGTCAGTGTGAGGTGTGTGTGAGGTAGGTGTGTGTGTGAGTGTGAGAGTGAGGTGTGTGTGAGGTGTGTGTGAGTGTGTGTGAGTGTGTGTGTGAGGTGAGTGTGTGTGTGAGGTGTGTGTGAGGTGAGAGTGTGTGTGAGGTGAGTGTGTGTGGTGTGTGTGTGAGGTGAGAGTGTGTGTGAGGTGTGTGTGTGTGGAGGTCAGTGTGTGGTGTGTGTGAGGTAGGTGTGTGAGGTGAGTGTGTGTGGTGTGTGTGTGGTGTGTGTGTGTGAGGTGAGTGTGTGTGAGGTGAGATTGTGTGTGTGTGTGTGTGTGAGGTGTGTGTGTGAGGTGAGAGTGTGTGTGAGGTGTGTGAGGTGTGTGTGTGAGGTGAGTGTGTGTGTGAGGTGTGCGTGTGAGGTGAGAGTGTGTGTGTGAGGTGAGAGTGTGTGGTGAGTGTGAGATGTGTGTGTGTGAGGTGAGTGTGTGTGTGAGGTGAGTGCAGGTGTGTGTGAGGTTAGAGTGTGTGTGTGTGAGGTGTGTGTGAGTGTGAGAGTGTGTGTGAGGTGAGAGTGTGTGTGAGGTTAGAGTGTGTGTGTAAGGTGAGAGTGTGTGGGTGTGTGTGTGAGGTGTGTGGGTGTGTGTGTGTGAGTGTGAGTGTGTGTGTGAGGTAAGAGGTGTGTGTGAGGTGAGAGTGAGGTGTGTGAGGTGAGAGTGAGTGTGTGAGGTGTGTGTGTGTGTGAGGTGTGTGAGATGAGTGTGTGTGTGAGTGTGTGTGAGTGTGTGTGTGAGGTGAGAGTGTGTGTGAGGTGTGTGTGTGAGTGTGTGTGTGAGATGAGTGTGTGTGAGATGAGTGTGTGTGAGTGTGTGTGTGAGATGTGTGTGAGTGTGTGTGTGAGATGTGTGTGTGTGAGTGTGTGTGTGTGAGGTGTGTGTGAGATGTGTGAGGTGTGTGTGTGAGGTGAGTGTGTGTGTGAGGTGTGTGTGTGAGGTGAGTGTGTGTGAGGTGTGTGTGAGATGTGTGTGTGTGAGGTGAGTGTGTGTGAGGTGTGTGTGTGAGATGTGTGTGTGTGAGGTGAGTGTGTGTGAGATGAGTGTGTGTGTGAGATGTGTGTGTGTGAGGTGTGTGTGTGAGGTGTGTGTGTGTGTGTGTGTGAGGTGTGTGTGAGATGAGTGTGTGTGTGTGTGTGAGGTGTGTGTGTGAGGTGTGCGTGTGTGTGTGTGAGGTGTGTGTGAGATGAGTGTGTGTGTGAGATGTGTGTGTGTGAGGTGTGTGTGTGGGTGTGTGTGTGTGTGTTAGATACTGTGTGTGTGAGGTGAGTGTGAGATGAGTGTCTGTGTGTGTGAGTGTGTGTGTGAGGTGAGTGTGTGTGTGAGGTGTGTGTGTGTGTGTGTGTGAGGTGTGTGTGAGATGAGTGTGTGTGTGAGATGTGTGTGTGTGAGGTGTGTGTGTGTGTGAGGTGTGTGTGAGATGAGTGTGTGTGTGAGATGTGTGTGTGTGAGATGAGTGTGTGTGTGAGATGTGTGTGTGAGGTGTGTGTGTGAGGTGTGTGAGGTGTGTGTGTGAGGTGAGTGTGTGTGTGAGGTGAGTGTGTGTGTGAGATGTGTGTGTGAGGTGTGTGTGTGAGGTGTGTGAGGTGTGTGTGTGAGGTGAGTGTGTGTGTGAGATGAGTGTGTGTGTGAGATGTGTGTGTGAGGTGTGTGTGTGAGGTGAGTGTGTGTGTGAGGTGAGTGTATGTGTGAGGTGAGTGTCTCTGAGGTGAGTGTGTGTGAGGTGTGTGTTTGAGGTGAGTGTGTGTGAGGTGTGTGTGTGAGGTGAGAGTGTGTGTGAGGTGTGTGTGTGAGGTCAGTGTGTGTGTGAGGTGTGTATTTGAGGTGAGTGTGTGAGGTGAGTGTGTGTGAGGTGAGTGTGTGTGTGAGGTGAGTGTGTGTGTGAGGTGAATGTGTGTGTGTGAGGTGAGTGTGTGTGTGTGAGGTGTGTGTGTGAGGTGAGTGTGTGTGTGAGGTGAGTGTGTGAGGTGAATGTGTGTGTGAGGTCAGTGTGTGTGTGAGGTAGGTGTGTGAGGTGAGTGTGTGTGTGTGAGGTGTGTGTGTGTGGAGTGTGTGTGTGTGAGTGTGTGTGTGTGAGGTGAGATTGTGTGAGTGTGTGAGTGTGTGTGTGTCTGTGAGATGAGTGTGTGTGTGTGTGAGGAGTGTGTGAGTGTGTGTGTGTCTGTGAGATGAGTGTGTGTGTGTGTGAGGTGTGTGTGAGATGAGAGTGTGTGTGTGTGAGGTGTGTGTGTGTGTGAGTGAGTGTGTGTGAGTGTGTGTGTGTGTATGTGAGTGTGTGTGTGTGTGAGTGTGTGTGTGTGTGTGTGTGTGAGTGTGTGTGTGAGTGTGTGTGAGTGTGTGTGTGTGTGTGTGTGAGTGTGTGTGTGTGTGAGTGTGTGTGTGAGTGTGTGTGTGTGTGTGTGTGAGGTGTGTGTGTGTGTGTGTGAGTGTGTGTGTGTGTGAGTGTGTGTGTGTGTGTGTGTGTGTGTGTGAGTGTGTGTGAGTGTGTGTGTGAGTGTGAGTGTGTGTGTGTGAGTGTGTGTGTGAGTGTGTGTGAGTGTGTGTGAGTGTGTGTGTGTGTGAGTGTGTGTGTGTGTGTGTGTGTGAGTGTGTGTGAGGTGTGTGTGTGAGGTGAGTGTGTGTGTGTGTGAGGTGTGTGTGAGATGAGAGTGTGTGTGTGTGAGGTGTGTGTGAGATGAGTGTGTGTGTGAGGTGAGTGTGTGTGTGAGGTGTGTGTATGTTTGAGGTGAGTGTGTGTGTGAGGTGTGTGTGTGAGGTGAGTGTGTGTGTGAGGTGAGTGTGTGTGTGTGAGGTGAGTTTGTGTGAGGTGAGTGTGTGTGAGGTGTGTGTGAGATGAGTGTGTGTGAGATGAGTTTGTGTGTGAGATGTGTGTGTGTGAGGTGAGTGTGTGTGAGGTGTGTGTGTGAGGTGTGTGTGAGATGAGTGTGTGTGTGAGGTGTGTGTGTGTGAGTTGGGGGTGTGTGTGTGTGAGGTGTGTGTGTGAGGTGTGTGTATGTGTGAGGTGAGTGTCTCTGAGGTGAGTGTGTGTGTGAGGTGCATGTGTTTGTGAGGTGTGTGTGTGAGGTGTGTGTTTGAGGTCAGTGTGTGTGTGAGGTAGGTGTGTGTGTGAGGTGAGAGTGTGTGTGAGGTGAGTGTGTGTGTGAGGTGAGTGTGTGAGGTGAGTGTGTGTGAGGTGTGTGTGTGAGGTGTGTGAGGTGTGTGTGAGGTGTGAGGTGTGTGAGTGTGTGTGAGGTGTGTGTGTGAGGTAGGGGTGTGAGGTGAGTGTGTGTGGTGTGTGTATGTGAGGTGTGTGTGTGTGAGGTGAGATTGTGTGTGTGTGTGAGGTGTGTGTGAGGTGTGTGTGTGAGGTGAGAGTGTGTGAGGTGTGTGAGTGAGGTGTGTGTGTGTGAGGTGTGTGTGAGAGTGTGTGTGAGGTGTGTGTGTGAGGTGTGTGAGGTCAGTGTGTGTGTGAGGTAGGTGTGTGAGGTGAGTGTGTGTGGTGTGTTTGTGGTGTGTGTGAGGTGTGTGTGAGGTGAGAGTGTGTGTGAGGTGTGTGTGAGGTGAGAGTGTGTGTGTGTGTGTGAGGTGTGTGTGAGGTGAGAGTGTGTGTGAGGTGTGTGAGGTGTGTGTGAGGTGTGTGTGAGGTGAGAGTGTGTGTGAGATGAGTGTGTGTATGAGATGAGTGTGTGTGTGAGATGTGTGTGTGTGAGGTGAGTGTGTGTGAGGTGTGTGTGTGAGATGAGTGTGTGTGAGGTGTGTGTCTGAGGTGAGTGTGTGTGAGGTGTGTGTGAGATGAGTGTGTGTGTGAGGTGTGTGTGTGAGGTGAGAGTGTGTGTGAGGTGTGTGTGTGAGATGAGTTTGTGTGTGAGATGTGTGTGTGTGAGGTGAGTGTGAGGTGTGAGTGTGTGTGTGTGAGGTGTGTGTGAGATGAGGTGTGTGTGTGAGGTGTGTGTGTGTGAGTTGGGTGAGGTGTGTGGTGTGTGAGGTGTGTGTGTGAGGTGTGTGTATGTGTGAGGTGAGTGTCTCTGAGGTGAGTGTGTGTGTGAGTGTGCATGTGTTTGTGAGTGTGTGTGTGTGTGAGGTGTGTGTTTGAGGTCAGTGTGAGGTGTGTGTGAGGTAGGTGTGTGTGTGAGGTGAGAGTGTGTGTGAGGTGAGTGTGTGTGTGAGGTGAGTGTGTGTGGTGTGTGTGAGGTGTGTGTGAGGTGAGTGTGTGTGAGGTGTGTGTGTGAGGTGAGATTGTGTGTGTGTGTGTGTGAGGTGTGTGTGTGAGGTGAGAGTGTGTGAGGTGTGTGAGGTGTGTGTGAGGTGAGAGTGTGTGTGAGGTGTGTGTGTGAGGTGTGTGTGTGAGGTCAGTGTGTGTGTGAGGTAGGTGTGTGAGGTGAGTGTGTGTGTGTGAGGTGTGTTTGTGGTGTGTGTGAGGTGTGTGTGAGGTGAGAGTGTGTGTGAGGTGTGTGAGGTGTGTGTGAGGTGTGTGTGAGGTGAGAGTGTGTGTGTGTGTGTGAGGTGTGTGTGAGGTGAGAGTGTGTGTGAGGTGTGTGAGGTGTGTGTGAGGTGAGAGTGTGTGTGAGATGAGTGTGTGTATGAGATGTGTGTGTGTGAGGTGAGTGTGTGTGAGGTGTGTGTGTGAGATGAGTGTGTGTGAGGTGTGTGTCTGAGGTGAGTGTGTGTGAGGTGTGTGTGAGATGAGTGTGTGTGTGAGGTGAGAGTGTGTGTGAGGTGTGTGTGAGGTGTGTGTGTGAGGTCAGTGTGTGAGGTCAGTGTGTGTGTGAGGTAGGTGTGTGAGGTGAGTGTGTGTGGTGTTTGTGTGTGTGTGTGAGGTGTGTGTGTGAGGCGTGTGTGAGATGAGTGTGTGTGTGAGATGAGTGTGTGTGTGAGGTGTGTGTGAGGTGTGTGTGTGAGGTGTGTGAGGTGTGTGTGTGAGGTGAGTGTGTGTGTGAGGTGAGTGTATGTGTGAGGTGAGTGTATGTGAGGTGAGGTGTGTGTGTGAGGTGTGTGTGTGAGGTGAGTGTGTGTGAGGTCGGTGTGTGTGATGAGGTGAGTGTGTGTGGTGTGTGTGAGTGTGAGAGTGTGTGTGAGGTGTGTGTGTGGTGTGTGTGTGTGAGGTGAGATTGTGTGTGTGTGTGTGTGTGAGGTGTGTGTGTGAGGTGAGATTGTGTGTGTGTGTGTGAGGTGTGTGTGTGAGGTGAGTGTGTGTGTGAGGTGTGTGTGAGGTGTGTGTGAGGTGAGAGTGTGTGTGAGGTGTGCGTGTGAGGTGTGTGTGTGAGGTCAGTGTGTGTGTGAGGTAGGTGTGTGAGGTGAGTGTGTGTGGTGTTTGTGTGTGGTGTGTGTGTGTGAGGTGAGGGTGTGTGTGAGGTGTGTGAGGTGTGTGTGTGAGGTCAGTGTGTGTGTGAGGTAGGTGTGTAAGGTGAGTGTGTGTGGTGTGTGTGTGGTGTGTGTGAGGTGAGTGTGTGTGAGTGTGTGTGTGTGAGGTGTGTGAGGTGTGAGAGTGTGTGTGGTGTGTGAGGTGTGTGTGTGTGAGGTGTGTGTGAGGTGTGTGTGTGTGGTGTGTGAGGTGTGTGAGTGTGTGTGAGGTGAGATTGTGTGTGTGTGTGTGTGTGTGAGGTGTGTGTGAGGTGAGATTGTGTGTGTGTGTGTGAGTGTGTGTGAGGTGTGTGTGAGGTGTGTGAGGTGTGTGAGGTGTGTGGGGTGTGTGGGTGTGTGAGGTGTGTGTGTGTGAGGTGTGTGTGAGGTGTGTGTGAGGTGTGTGTGTGTGGTGTGTGAGGTGTGTGAGTGTGTGTGAGGTGTGTGTTTGAGGTGAGATTGTGTGTGTGTGAGGTGTGTGTGAGGTGTGTGTGTGTGAGGTGAGATTGTGTGTGTGGTGTGTATGTGAGGTGTGTGAGAGGTGTGTGTGTGAGGTGTGAGAGGTGTGTGTGTGTGTGTGAGGTGTGTGAGTGTGGTGAGTGTGTGTGTGTGTGTGTGGTGTGTGAGGTGTGTGTGAGGTGTGTGTGTGTGGGTGTGTGTGTGAGGTGAGATTGTGTGGTGTGTGTATGTGAGGTGTGTGTGTGAGGTGTGTGTGAGAGTGTGTGTGGTGTGTGAGGTGTGTGAGGTGTGTGTGTGTGAGGTGAGTGTGTGTGAGGTGTGTGTGTGAGGTGAGTGTGTGTGAGGTGTGTGTGTGGTGAGTGTGTGTGAGGTGTGTGTGTGAGGTGAGATTGTGTGTGTGAGGTGAGTGTGTGTGTGAGGTGTGTGTGTGTGGTGTGTGAGGTGTGTGAGGTGTGTGTGTGAGGTGTGTGTGTGAGGTGAGAGTGTGTGTGTGAGGTGAGTGTGTGTGTGTGAGGTGTGTGTATGTGTGAGGTGAGTGTGTGTGAGGTGTGTGTATGTGTGAGGTGAGTGTGTGTGTGAGGTGTGTGTGAGATGAGTGTGTGTGAGGTGAGTGTGTGAGGTGTGTGTGTGAGGTGAGTGTGTCTGTGTGAGGTGTGTGTATGTGTGAGGTGTGTGTGTGAGGTGAGTGTGTGTGTGAGGTGAGTGTGTGTATTTGAGGTGAGTGTGTGTGTGAGGTGAGTGTGTGTGTGAGGTGAGTGTGTGTGTGAGGTGAGTGTGTATTTGAGGTGAGTGTGTGTATTTGAGGTGAGTGTGAGGTGTGTGTGAGGTGAGAGTGTGTGTGAGGTGTGCGTGTGAGGTGTGTGTGTGAGGTGAGTGTGTGTGTGAGGTGAGTGTGTGAGGTGTATGTGTGTGGTGTGTGAGGTGTGTGTGTGAGGTGTGTGTGTGTGTGTGAGGTGAGTGTGTGTGTGTGAGGTGTGTGTGTGAGGTGAGAGTGTGTGTGTGAGGTGAGTGTGTGTGTGTGAGGTGTGTGTGTGAGGTGAGTGTGTGTGTGAGGTGTGTGTATGTGTGAGCTGAGTGTGTGTGTGAGGTGTGTGAGGTGAATGTGTGTGTGAGGTGAGTGTGTGTGTGAGGTGTGTGTGTGAGGTGTGTGTGTGTGGTGTGTGTGTGAGGTGTGTGTGTGAGGTGTGTGTGTGTGTGAGGTGTGTGTATGTGTGAGGTGAGTGTGTGTGAGGTGAGTGTGTGTGTGAGGTGAGTGTGTGTGTGAGGTGTGTGTATGTGTGAGCTGAGTGTGTGTGTGAGGTGTGTGAGGTGAATGTGTGTGTGTGAGGTGAGTGTGTGTGTGAGGTGTGTGTGTGAGGTGTGTGAGGTGTGTGTGTGAGGTGTGTGTGTGAGGTGAGTGTGTGTGTGAGGTGAGTGTGTGTGTGTGAGGTGTGTGTGAGATGAGTGTGTGTGTGAGGTGTGTGTGAGATGAGTGTGTGTGAGGTGAGTGTGTGAGGTGTGTGTGTGAGGTGAGTGTGTCTGTGTGAGGTGTGTGTATGTGTGAGGTGAGTGTGTGTGAGGTGAGTGTGTGTGTGAGGTGTGTGTATGTGTGAGCTGAGTGTGTGTGTGAGGTGTGTGAGGTGAATGTGTGTGTGTGAGGTGAGTGTGTGTGTGAGGTGTGTGTGTGAGGTGTGTGTGTGTGTGGTGTGTGAGGTGTGTGTGAGGTGAGTGTGTGTGTGAGGTGTGTGTGAGGTGAGTGTGTGTGAGGTGAGTGTGTGTGTGTGAGGTGAGTGTGTGAGGTGAGTGTGTGTGAGGTGAGTGTGTGTGTGAGGTGAGAGTGTGTGTGTGAGGTGAGTGTGTGAGGTGAGTGTGTGTGTGAGGTGAGTGTTTGTGTGAGGTGAATGTGTGTGTGTGAGGTGAGTGTGTGTGTGTGAGGTGAGTGTGTGTGAGGTGAATGTGTGTGTGAGGTGAGTGTGTGAGGTGAGAGTGTGTGTGTGTGTGTTTGTGTGAGGTGAGAGTGTGTGAGGTGAGATTGTGTGTGTGAGGTGAGAGTGTGTGTGTGTGTGAGGTGAGTGTGTGTGTGAGGTGTGTGTGTGAGGTGTATGTGAGGTGTGTGTGAGGTGTGTGTGTGTGTGAGGTGTGTGTGAGGTGTGTGTGTGTGTGTGTGTGTGTGTGTGAGGTGTGTGTGTGTGTGAGGTGTGTGTGTGTGTGTGTGTGAGGTGTGTGTGTGAGGTGAGGTGTGTGTGTGTGTAGTGTGTGAGGTGAGTGTGTGTGAGGTGTGTGTGTGGTGTGTGTGAGGAGTGGGTGTGAGGTGAGTGTGTGTGAGGTGAGTGTGTGAGGTGTATGTGAGGTGAGTAGGTGTGTGAGGTGTGTGTGTGTGAGGTGAGTGTGTGTGAGGTGAGGTGTGTGTGTGAGGTGAGTGTGTGTGTGAGGTGTGTGTGACTGTGTGAGGTGTGTGTGTGTGTGTGAGTGTGTGAGGTGTGTGTGTGTGTGTGAGTGTGTGACTGTGTGAGGTGTGTGTGTGTGTGTGAGTGTGTGACTGTGTGAGGTGTGTGTGTGAGTGTGTGAGGTGTGTGTGTGTGTGTGAGTGTGTGACTGTGTGAGGTGTGTGTGTGTGTGTGAGTGTGTGAGGTGTGTGTGTGTGTGTGAGTGGTGTGTGAGCTGAGTGTGTGTGTGAGGTGAGTGTGTGTGTGTGAGGTGAGTGTGTGTGTGAGGTGAGTGTGTGTATTTGAGGTGTGTGTGTGAGGTGTGTGTGTGAGGTGAGAGTGTGTGTGTGAGGTTAGTGTGTGTGTGTGAGGTGTGTGTATGTGTGAGGTGAGTGTGTGTGTGAGGTGTGTGTGTGAGGTGAGTGTGTGAGGTGAGTGTGTGTGTGAGGTGTGTGTGTGAGGTGTGTGTGTGTGGTGTGTGAGGTGTGTGTGTGAGGTGAGAGTGTGTGTGTGAGGTGAGTGTGTGAGGTGTGTGTGTGTGAGGTGTGTGTGTGAGGTGTGTGTGTGTGTGAGGTGAGTGTGTGTGTGTGATGTGTTTGTGTGAGGTGAGTGTGTGTGTGAGGTGTGTGTGTGGGGAGTGTGTGTGTGAGGTGTGTGTGTGTGTGGTGTGTGTGTGAGGTGTGTGTGTGTGTGAGGTGTGTGTGTGTGTGGAGGTGTGTGTGTGAGGTGTGTGTGTGTGTGTGTGAGGTGTGTGAGGTGAGTGTGTGTGTGTGAGGTGTGTGTGTGAGGTGAGTGTGTGTGTGAGGTGTGTGTGGTGTGTGTGAGCTGAGTGTGTGAGGTGAGGTGTGTGTGAGGTGAGTGTGTGTGAGGTGTGTGTGTGTGTGAGGTGTGTGTGTGTGAGGTGAGTGTGTGTGAGGTGAGAGTGTGTGTGTGAGGTGAGTGTGTGTGTGTGTGAGGTGTGTGTGTGTGATGAGGTGTGTGTGTGAGGTGTGTGTGTGTGTGTGTGAGTGAGTGTGTGAGGTGTGTGTGTGTGTGTGAGGTGGAGGTGTGTGAGGTGTGTGAGTGAGTGTGTGTGAGGTGAGTGTGTGTGTGAGGAGTGTGTGTGTGAGGTGTGTGTGGGAGTGTGAGTGTGAGGGTGTGTGTGAGGTGAGTGTGTGTGTGAGGTGTGTGTGTGAGGTGAGTGTGTGTGTGTGTGGTGTGTGAGGTGTGTGTGAGGTGAGTGTGTGTGTGAGGTGAGAGTGTGTGTGTGAGGTGTGTGTGTGAGGTGTGTGTATGTGTGTGTGAGGTGAGTGTGTGTGTGAGGTGTGTGTATGTGTGAGGTGTGTGTATGTGTGAGCTGAGTGTGTGTGTGAGGTGTGTGTGTGAGGTGAATGTGTGTGTGTGAGGTGAGTGTGTGTGTGTGAGGTGTGTGTGAGGTGTGTGTGTGAGGTGAGTGTGTGTGAGGTGAATGTGTGTGTGAGGTGAGTGTGTGAGGTGAGATTGTGTGTGTGTGTGTTTGTGTGTGTTTGTGTGTGTGTGTGAGGTGTGTGTGAGGTGTGTGTGTGTGTTTGTGTGAGGTGAGTGTGTGAGGTGAGAGTGTGTGTGTGTGTTTGTGTGTTTGTGTGTGTGTGTGTGTGTGTGTGTTTGTGTGTGTGTTTGTGTGTGTGTGTGTGTTTGTGTGTGTGTGAGGTGTGTGTGTGAGGTGAGTGTGTGTGAGAGAGACTGAAAGGACAGAGATGTGGAGCGGTCACATGAGTTCAAAAGTAATATTTTCATCCTCAGAGGCATCGAAAAATGACCTTTAAATGTCTCAGTTCCTCTCAGCAGGCTCTCGCACACACACACAAACACACACACACACAAACACACACACACACACAAACACACACACACACACACACACACACACACAAACAAACCCACACACACACAAACACACACACACAAACACACACCCTTGTTTGAGCTTTAGAAATGTTTATTTAATCAGAGATAAAGTTCTGTAATGTATGAGGTAATGTTTTTATAATTATAGAGGTGGATTATTCAGATTATAATTCCCCACCCCACCCCACCCCCGTCTTCAGGATCTTCAGCATCTTCAGCATGGAAGAGAGATTAGGTGTGTGTGCAGGACCAACAGGTAAATCTCCATCACCTGGAGACGGTCAGTGAGAGGTATGATGTAACTGATTAGACTAGACTGTACTCATCAGACTGTATTTATTTAGTAACGAACATTCTCTATTCTCAGTGGGCAGTCAAGTGCGGAGACTGGCAGGTTAGAGAGTGAGGGGTGTGGTGAAGGAAGGGCAGGAGCACTCATGAGGGGAAAACCTGGACAGAAACCAGACACAGAGAGAACCCCTCCTCATCTGGGTGACACTGTACTGGACCCTGTGATACTACAATGGACAATGTGGTGATGTGATGAATCCTTTCTTTTCTTCGTGCTCATCCAGAGTGAGTTACATACATGTCAATTTTCATACAGCTGATCAGTTGAGGGTGAACAACGTCCTGATCCGGTGTCCAGCCTCACGACCGCTGAGCTGCTACTGGTCATTACCGCACACTCAAGTACAAAACAGCAATTTTTAAGAGATGTTTGATCTAAGATGTTGTACGAGTTTGATCTGCTGCAATCCTACAGCCTTCCAGGGAATAACACCCACAGCCATCGTCCTCTGCTCCATTTCACCGTCCAGTTCTCATGGAACTTTGTCCATGTGGACAATCAGCAGTGAGATGTTTCCACAGGAGTAATATTTGCAGAGAGCGCATGACAGATTATTAGGTACACTTATGTAATACACTGTACCATGAAGCATCTGACCACTCCACCTTCAACAAACCAGAGTGAGCGCAGTTCTGTGCCCGTGAACTAACCGGACCTGCTCATGGAAACACACACAGGACCTCGGTTACTGTTTTTATTTGATGACATTTACACTATTGAACATCTGACCGTAGTTCTTCCCACACAGGTGTCCTTGTGTCCAGTGTTGAGCACTGGACCTCTTTGCTCTGTGGGAGATGATGTAATGACGATGTGAGAGAGGAAGGGTCAGAGAGATGCTGACTCGGAGTTTAGTTTCTATGCGAATATCATGAGTCACTTTTATTAAAAGCATCATTACTACAGTTGGCAGCCATTTACAGTTCATCATACATGATGTTTCAAATAAAAAAAGGAAAAATAAACTGAAGAGACAAAAGATAAAGAAAATAACATTTACAACGCGTATGTCTGTAAACTTCAAGGCTAGTTTAGAATTGAGGTAATGCTGTTCAGCTTGGTGGCTAAAGTAACAAAAAAGTCCATTCAAATAGATAAAGGTACCTGATTTCATCCTTACACCAGTGCATCAACGTGGAGATCGTTATGAGACGATTCGACCGCAATAATTCATGACACATCCAGTTTCTGACACCCCCCCCCCCCAACACACACACACACACACACACACACACCCCTTTATCTGCTGACTCACACAAACACTCACACACACACCCCAACCCCTCACACACACTGTGGTAAAGTGGAACATTCAGGAGCTGCCTTCGGTTATTGCTGTCTCCACAGGCCGAGCGTCTCCTCACCCGTATAGATTGTCAGTGTGAGAGACTTGAGCAGTCCAAGTGTACACTTTGATATGTGAGAACTTCATCCCTCAGCAGAACAGTACGACAAAAACTAAATCCACATTTCATTCTCTTTTCATTTCTGTTTTCAGCAGCGTGGAGAGAGAGAGAGAGAGAGAGTCGCTCGTCTTAATGCTGTTTAAAACCGTACACCACTGAACGTTCCTCACTGAGATGCGCTACTCACTCCCTGTTTACATCAACAGTAGAAAGAGAAAAAAATAATAAACATAAATTTAACAGAAAGAAGCAGCAAAGCAATATCGGAACCTCCTCCTCATTCCTAACAGGATACCAGATGTTTCAGTCATCACCACAGGCCACAAACCAAACCCACCTCACATCCAGAACATGTCCACTACAGCCTGTGTGTGTGTGTGTGTGTGTGTGTCACTGGAGTCCTGCAGAGACATTGTTGTGTTCCCTCATCATGGTATTGATTACTTGTCAACAAACCTAAACCAAAAATTACATAAAAATTCTGTTTGGGACATCAGTAGAGTTGTTCTTTAAAAAGCCCTCGGGGTAAAAGGCAGAAAGTCAGTCAGGTGGATTTGCCTCTTCATTCACTCTTGTCCTCATCTCCAACTTCTTCCTCATCCTCCTCCTCATCCTCCTCCTCTTCCTCTCCTGCCTCCATAGAGTCCAGTTCCTCAGCCACTCCGGTCAGATCGTCCATTTTGTTCTCTCCCTCCTCGGAGTCACTGTTCTCCAGAGCGCTGCTGGGTTTCACTGCCTCCTGGCTCTGTGCAGTCTCCTTGTTTGCCTCCTTCTCCTCTCCCGTGGCTCCTAAAGCTCCACTCATCGCATTCTGGAGCTCAGCGAGAGCTGCTGGTGAAAAGCCAGGTAGCCCCAAACCGCCCAATCCAGGGGGCAGGAACATGGAGGGGTAGAAAAGTCCAGGAGCCATGGTGGAGAGCAGGAACGGGTTAAAGGCCAAAGGACTGGTGGAAAGACCGGTGGCTGCAGCAGCCGCATTCGCGTCGCTCGACTCCGCGGGTTTCTCGGCTTCCTCCTTCTTCTCCTCACCTTCCTCCTTGGGTTCTCCTTCTTTCTTTGTCTCCTCGGACTCTGAAACGGCTGTGGTGTTTGTGTTTAAGTTAGCAGCAGCAGCAGCCGCCGCCATGTTGCCACCGAAAAGACCCCCGAGGCCAAAGACATTGGGCAGGGCGCCCATGGCGGGCAGCATGAGGGGCAACATGGTGGTGGAGGTCTTGTTATCTGCAGCTCCTGCACCCAGAGAAGGAGACAAGCCCATGAGGAGCTGCAGGTTCTGTAGGTTCTGCAGGTTCTGCAGGCTGCTTAGGTCCATTCCACCGAACAGGCCGTTGAGCAGGAAGGGGTTCACGCCCGAGGTAGAGGCTGAAGAAGCTGCCGAGAGAGAAGCCTGAGCTGCAGCCGCTTTAGCAATCTCAGATTTGGGTCTTCGTCCGCGGCGACGGACTCCCTCTTCTCTGACCACCGGACCGGTCAGAAGACGATCAAACATGGACTCGGGCAGGAAACCCTGCAAAATTAAATGAACGTTAATTACTCACTTCATTCTTTAGGACCTGTTAAGCTGATGAGATGATTTTAAACAGCTGTTGGGAAACTGGTGTCTGAAGTTAATCAGCACTTACAGATTGTTTGACTATGTCTGTCCAGTCCGGAGCAATGGCGAACTCTGGATTCTCAGCCAGCCACCGGGGCAGATCCTTCATGGGAGGAGCCATAGCACCCCCCATCTGCAGGATAAGGCAATAACAGTTAGACTGAGAACAAGGCAACGGAACATCTAGGGCAACAAGTGCGATTTTTCATAGTATGTTATTTTACAGATTTATACAGTTCTTGCCTTTCGGCCATTCCGCTTATTAACCACAGGCACTCTCTCCTCTCCGGTCAGCGTGTTGATGTCGATCTTGTTTGGGTTTCGACACCGATGTCTTTTCTGCTTGGGTTTACCCAGCTGTGAGAGGAGAAGCTCCTCACTCTTCTGCACAAAACACACAAATCAGAACAGCTTTAGAGATACAGGTGAGATGTTTACCTGCCTGTAGTTTTCTGTAGTTTGGAGTAAAATAGTGCCTCCTGGTCTCTTTGCTCTCAGAGCAGTTCCAGTTTCTATAGTAGAGTGAAGCGGTGTGTTACACAGGGGTAGAAACCTAAAGAATTATTTAACACTCACTGGTATGTATCCAGGCACGTCCATGGTGTAGGTGGGATGTTGTCTAAGCCACTCCTGCAGGTCCTTGGTGCTGGCCCCATCCTCTCCTTTAAGGTGGTCACCCTCCTCTTTCTGTGCAGGAGCTGGAATGTGTGTCTGTGCTTGTGGCAGCACGTGTGCTCCGTCTGCAAAACCTTTGGTCCCGTTTGAATCTTCCTGTAAAGACCAAAGACAACAAACAAGTTAAAACCTGTACCTCAGGCCCCAGAAACACAAAGATAAAGGAGACATTGAACATGTTAGCACATGCTAGGCAGGATTAACAGTGCAGTGTTAGCGTTAATTAATCATATAGTTCAGGCTAGTTGAAGGGATTGTGATGTACCATGTTGAGCTTTGAACCCTTATTGCCCATGAAGAGTAGCTCAAGGCCCTCGACATTTTTCCTGCGCCCTCTCCTCCTCCGTGTGGGAATCTCAGCCTCCAGCATCGCTCCGTTGGCTCTGGAAGCTCCGGCCGCTTGCAACACCTCCATTGGAGAAGCCACGGCGCCGGGGAACACTGAAGAGGAAGAAGAGGTGGAGGAGGAAGGAGCCAGGCCATGTAGAGCTTTAGTGAGATCCATAGCTTGAGTCTGACTCTCTGCGGCATGAGACTCACGGAGCTGAGCCACCATCTCCATCAGATTGCGGCGCTTTGCGGCTCGCTCTGCCTCGATCTCCACTTTCCTTCTTCTGCGTCTCCGCTGACGAGGAAGTGACAGGCTCAGAGCCTCCTCCTGTACACACAGTCAGGATAAACAACAGATCTCAAACAAAATGACCTTTCAGTAGCCAGAAACAAAGGGAAAATATCACTTGTATAAATATCTAACTGCCTGATAATGTTCTTTTAAATGACACCTGAATTTTTATTTTAGCAGACCCCATTCTTCTACACTTTAAACGTCTGTGAACTTTGTTCCTGCCTAGGATTTATCGTAATCCAGGACACCTCTGAGTAACTGAGTCATTTCTCAATTCACTCTAGTTTTAATTATAACATGTTTCAGGTAACTTTAAGGATCAGCAGAAACCAGACTCATAACATTTAAAATAATGTGGTTAGGTTGGAACAGCAGCATTCTGGGTTTTGGAGGACAGATGGAGACACTGCAACTAGGAGGAAGTGATGGACTTATAACTGTGTGTGTGTGTGTGTATGTGTGTGAGTGAGAGAGAGAGAGAGAGAGAGAGAGAGACTTGCCTTATTGACCTGAGGTGACAAGGTGATATCATCACTCCCACTGTAGCTGCTCTGATTCATCATGGAGAAGTCTCCCATGTTCCTCCTGGGTATTGGGCTGTCCGTTGCCATGGCACCATATCCAGGCAACAGGCCAGGCAAGTCAAAGAACTGCCTCCTATTGGATGGCCACTTGCCCTTGATGATCGCCTCACAGATGCTGTCCAGTCGATTGATCATCACCCGATCCTGCAATACACACCCAGCACAGATGTGTGTGTGTGTGTGTGTACACATTTACAATGAGATGGTTAGAGCTTGATGGGAAAATTGATTCAGTCAGTCCTTAAAACTGAACAATAATCTGTCCATAAAAGCCAAAGGTTTTCAGGTGTATAATAAAATGGAGAACTGTGGAGTAAAGGTGTACTTCTTGTATTGATTTACCTTCGGCCAGAAGGAGAACGTCGCTCGTTCACCAAAAGTCTGAGACACGGAGGGCTCCACATCGTCCATGCCAAAATAATCCCGCGTCTCGTCTCGTGCTGTGCTCATTGAGGCGTTACTCTCTTCATCAAAGTTCTTCCTGTCTGAGGACGCTCCGGCTAACAGAGACAGGAAAGGAAAAATTACAGAAATGTTAAAGGTCAACATGAATCTAATCTAAAGGTCTCAGACACTAGCATATTTAGGATACATGTACAGAACACCTTTCAGTATTCATCTCTTTATTTATACTTTATATTAAAAGTGAAGATAATTACATGTAAACTAACACTCTAATCTGGATAGAGAGATTACTGATGTCTTTACCTTCAGCCTGGGAGGATTTCTCCGATTTGTCATCTTCATCCATTTTCTCCTCCTCCTCCTCCTCCTCCTCCTCCTCGGAAGCCTTCTCAGTGTTGGGGTTGTGGAT
Source organism: Hemibagrus wyckioides (assembly GCF_019097595.1). Classification (NCBI taxonomy): domain Eukaryota; kingdom Metazoa; phylum Chordata; class Actinopteri; order Siluriformes; family Bagridae; genus Hemibagrus; species Hemibagrus wyckioides. Next base: position 234,692 of record NC_080726.1, read on the forward strand.
CTCTGAACCTGTTGGGTTCTCCTGCTCCTCTGTGTTTGTGTCTTTGCCAACAGTAGCAGAAAGTGGGGGCGTGTCCTCAGACTTTGCGACCGTCTCCTCTTTAATCATCTGAGGAATGCTGTGATTTTCTTCACTCTTCACTTCTTCATTTTCATTCTCCATCTTCTCCTCATTCTGAGTCTTCTCCTCCTCCTGTTCAGTCTTCACGTCCTGTACAGGTGAAGCGGCCTCTACTTTCTCCTCTTTCACTTCCTCGATGTCTGCTTTCTCCGCAGTGTCGGATTTGAGCTCGTCCTTCAGCTCCTCATCTTTAATCAGATCCATGGTGGCGAGAGGGTTTGAGGTCAGGGCCGTCTCGGGTCCCCGGCTCTGGACGAACTTGCGTTGAGCCTGCAGAAAGCCGAGCTCGGGGTCGTTCTGGATGTGGTAGTCCGTGCGGCTCACTCCGTGCTTGGCAGCTCCTTGGAGAAGGTCCCGGTCGTGTTTTCCCACCTCCCACCAGGCTGGGAGGTCGGGGCTAGGCTGACACAGGCGGAGTCTCTCCTCTAGCTTGGGGTGGGGCAAAACCTGCTCCCTGATCTGCCGCAGTAACTCAATCCGGTACAGAGTCCGGGAGGCTCGCTCCTCTGTGATCGGGTCGATGATCAGAGTTGGGTCAGCCAGCTCTGCTGGGAAACAGGAAACGTGTTACTCTTCACTGTCAGCATCACACAGCATTTAAGACTGACTCTGAAACAGGGCTACAGAGACAGGAACGTCAAAAGCAGAGAGCAGGGGAACTATGGCCTGTCCTGTAAACTGTAGAGTGACCAGAGTCTCTGGATCTGTGTGATTTTTAAACATTAGTTAACTCGTAAATCTAGTGCTGGGTTTTAATTACAAAATTAAAAATGGCGATGTCATGACCCATGGGACACGATGTGTAAAAGTCAGTGTGGTTCTAAGGGGAACATGGAACACAGGGTTCTAATATAGATCAAACTGAGCTAATAAGAGGAAAGACCGACAGATCAAGCTAATACACATTACAGGACATTTAAACCAGACTCATGTAAATCTCTCATGAAGGTTCAAGAACTGCACTCATTTGTATGTTTGTACTTGCTATCGGTCACTGCTGGTCAGATTTCAGGCTCAAATGAGGCTCTGATCTCACAATTAGATCAGAAGTGTGTGAGATAAAAATTTCATTACTCAAACAACTCTCTGTTTAAAAAAGCAATAACGAGTTGAGAGAAGAGGATCAGAAGAGGACCAGTCGTACCCGAGTCTTTGACCTGCATTCGACACACCCGCTTGCACATGGCCACGAAGGCATAGTAATATTTCTCCAGACTCTCATCAGTCTTCTTATCGAGACGAGCAAAGGCCCGAAACTGGGACCAGTCAAAACGCTGCGTCTGGACATCATAAACAACTCCAAATGTAGAAACCACACGGTAAAAATCTGCCTCTTCACGCCTTGTCCATCTGGAGGGGGGGGGGGAGAGCAGGTTAAGATTAAGATGTTCTACCATCAGCTCAGTTCGTGTTTACAAATAAGTTCTGCCCAAGCCTTCACCCAAGCTTCTGCATTTAAAAGACCTCACCTCTGGCGCCTCTCTTTGAAGAAAGCAGCTCCATCGGCCAACAGGGCGGCGCTCTCATGCAGGAACGCTGAGGTTTTAACAAACGAAGCTCCTTCAGTCAGATATGAGGTTGCAGCCACCCGGTTGGGCTCCAGACTGTAAACCCCACCCTCAGTCGCCATGGCAAGGAGGTGGTCGTCACGGTGACGCCGCCGTCTGCGTCCGTCTGGTTTAATCAGCGTCTCCTGTCTCTTGTGGCAGCGCTGGTACGCAGTAATGAGGCGACGCAGGCGTGCGGTCAGAGCCGAAGCTGCAGGCCAGTACAGATTCCCAGCTTTACCCCCATTTATCTCACTGGGCTTAGGGGCTGCAAAATAATAAGAGGAAGGTGAGAGGGAGGAGAACGTTTAAATAAGATTTTCAGATTTATTGTGATTTAAAAAAGGCCGAGTTCAGTCTATCCAACATCTTACATTTTCCTTACAGCTCATGTTTAACATGCACCACAGTTCATTCCAGCATCTTCTCCTCTCCATGAGAGTCATTTTCTTTAGAGTTTCTGTTTTGCAAGTTAAACATCTAAACTTTACATTAATATAACCCCTCGTCTTGGTGACATGTCGACCCTGAACAGTTTGGGGTGCAGCGGAGTTTAAACTCAACCTGAGATCTGAGGCAGGAAAATGAACATACCTTCTCCACTCTCTATATCCATCACCTCCTCTTTGTCATCTAGAGGAGAGTTGGTGAAATCCTTAAGTAAAAGAATAAAAACGGACAGTTAGTAAACCAGCAGCAAACCACCCGAGAAACAACACACAGTTTACAACAGGGCAAGTCTGTGTTACTCACATCCAGATCATCTTTGAAGGGCATACGCAGTGGTTTATACTCCGGATCCTCATCCTCACTGTGAGGGGAAAGACAGACGGTGGTGAGGGTTAGAACAGCACTCTACACTCCAAACTCTGGACAATAATCCTCCGGTTATTTCAAGAGAAATGCAATTTGATGAAACTAAATGTTTTTCTTTTTTTGAGCTGCATATGTAGGTATTTATCAATACGCATTATACACAGCCAGTGTGATCAGGGTTAGAGTGCAAATGTAAACACTGTAGAGGAGCTATATTAATACCACATTTAATACAGAACACGGGGGGGGGGGCAGATAGAGAGAGTGAGCGAGAGAGAGAAAGACAGAAGGGGGGTGACATTCAGAAAGACAGAGACTGCTAGAAAGACAGACAGACAGAGTGAGAGAAAGAGAGACAGACAGGTGTCTCTCTTGCTGTGTGTAAGACTGGGGTCCAGCATTACCCATCTGCCACCATGTCCGCTCCCCTCTGCTCAGCGGCAATGGCTTTGGCATCCGGCATTCCCACTCGCTCCAGAAAACACAGCGCCGGGTCGGCTCGCATCGAGTTATACTTCTCATAACCTGCAACACAACACACACCACCTTCATCACATCCACAAGACAACTAATACAACCATCTCACTGTGTGTGTGTGTGTCCTCGGTTACTTGGCTGATATGAAGAATATTCAGTAGGAGCTGTTAATGATGTAGTTACTGAAATGTTGCAGTGTTCTGAGACAGTGAGGATCGTGAAGCTGACTCGAGGCACTCATTAATCATTAATAAAGGGTTAAACAAAAAAAGATTCATCTGTGAACAAAGGCAAAAATCCTGATGTGCATTAACTATGAGTGGAATATGGTGAAGCTTTATTCAGGAGATTTATTTAGTGCTTTAGATGCTAAATTTTTAACATTTTAAAGGTTAAAGGAAGATTATAGTTGAAGATATTTGTGAATGAACTCTAGTTCAAGTGAACATTAAAGTAGACACATGAGAAATGATGAAGCTCTGTGAGGAAGATAGTGAAGGATGATACACCACCCCGCTTCGACAGAAAATCAGAACTCCAGAGATAATCATGTTGGAATAAATCAGAGGCCTGACTTGGCAGGACAGAAACAGGACACACTCGAGGTGTGTGCCGGAAGCATCCATGCAGAAGAGATGTGAAATGGCGGCTCTCGGTGTGCACCGTAGGGGAGATGGAGAACCACTTCACCCGAGAGCTGCTCTTTTCCCCCCTGCTCGGTAATAACCCCGCCCCCAGGCTCCGCCCCTACATCACAATTCAATTAGGATTTATGTGTTTACACACCACTCCTAACTGCTGCTGCCACACAGCCAAACTGATCATGAGCATCTTTTTATAGCCCATCACTCGCCCCACCTGTCTGTCTCTCCAGCTGTCTCTCTCTCCCCAAGACTAAACCCCTCCTGAGAAATTGAGATTATGATTAAGATCATTCACAGTGCACGCGTGTGCGTGTGTCAGCAGATTAGCAAGGCAGGGCTCATGGGAAAAAGACGAGGTGGCGTTTCCTCAGGGATCAGACTTATTTAGATGAGTGTCAGTGAGAGGAGCAGTTCCTGAATAAAAAGGTGTTTATTAGCATTAACGGTGCAGTGGGGATCCACCTCACTGTCTGAGCCTGCTTTTGGACCGTCACCTGTTCACTCCATCACTCGTTCATCCTCTTTAGCAGAAGGGAGACATATGACATCAGAGGTGCAGAGAGACAGAGCTACTGTTCGTGAACACACCTTCAGTGCACTACTAACTAATGAAGTGATGATTAAATACTAATTATATGTAAATAAACTCAAAAGTTCATTTTAAAGACAGCAGGTTCTGTTTCCTGTGCGTGTGTGAAATGAATCATAAATCAGTTTCCTGAGTGGATTACGATGGGTCACACTGTGTGTAGGCCATTACGGCTCGTTCGACCTCCAACACTGTCCCCATGGGAACACCAATGAGCATGAAGTGAGTGGGCGGGGCTTACCATGTTTAAACACCCCGATGAGGAGAGATTTATCAGCCTCCACATCCCACCAATCAGTGGGAACTTCAGCATGGAGCGGATGTGGGATCCAGATATCCAGCTCACTGTGAGCACACACACAAGGAAATGAGAATTTAATGAAATCAAGTAAAAAGCAGTGAAATTAAACAGATCCAGACAAACAGGAAGTAGCAGCATGAGAAGGAAAACAAAGAAAGTAGTAAAAAAAAATCAATCAGGAAACAAGACTGAAAATAAAGAAAGGCAAACAGGAAGTGAACAGTTTAGACAACACAAATGCGTTTCTGAAAAAACAAAAGATTATTATTAACACTCCACCTCCTATTTAACCATCTCACAGACTCAACCTCCAAATAAACACTGGAACATATTAATGATGAAATGACCTCATCAAGAGTGCAAACCAATCACAAACAGCCATGAAATGACCTCAACAAAATCCACTGAACTTATTTAAACTCCATTTAATCTACCTTCACGATGCGCGCACACACACACACTCACACAACTTGACTGGATGTGCAGTGAAGTTGTGGAGAGCATCAAAATGACGGGCACGTCTACACATTATCCATGCATGCACATCTGGTTGAGACAGGGAGAGGGGGAAACGACAGGCTGGGGGTGAGAGAGGGAGGGGGATGCAGGAGGTTGGGGGCGGGGGGGTTGGGGATGAGAGAGAGAGAGAGAGAGAGAGAGAGAGAGAGAGAGAGAGAGAGAGAGAGAGAGAGAAGCCAACCTGGAATCAGCTCCCTCCAGGATGCGGTCTGCCAGGTCCCCAATCACTTCCTGCCTCAGATAGTACAGCATTCGCACCCGCAGTAGCACTCTGTCAGAGAAACAAGGGAGAGAAGAACAACTGAACAAGTGATCATGAGAGGAGAAAAAACCGAAGAAGAAGGGATGATTTATCATAACTGTTAAATTTTAGTTATTTGCTTGAATTTTCATATAGATTGATGAACTGACTGACAGATACAGACAGAATGAATGAAATAAGTACACAGGATAAAAAAGAGGTAGAAAGGAAAAAGACAGCTGGCGAAAGGAAAGAAGAAATTTGAGAGGGAGAGAAAGAGGGGGGGGGAGCGAGGGAGAGAGAGCAAGGGAGCAGAAGGGAGAGATGAAAGAGTGAGCGAGTTTGTGTGAATGTGCCAGAGCTCATCCATCATACTGCCAGGCCTGATTAGCCAAGCCACAGTCTGACAGATGGCACACCATAATCACCTCTGTGTGTGTGTGTGTGTGTGTGTGTGTGTGTGTGTGTGTGTGTGTGTCTCCAACAGGTCTGCCTGCCTGGCACCTGGCCTGCACCACACCACTGCACAGTCTGCCATCCCTCCATCTTTCCTTCCTCCATCCCACACTCATTTGCCCTTTCATGCCCAGCCTCCACCTGCCATGCATCTGTCTCTTTTCTCTATCCCACTCTCCCCTCTCTCTTCCCCCATTACATTCACACATCTCACTGCCTTCAGCCCTCGCTCTTAAACACGTCACCTATATTTCAGCCGTGTTACCCCCGTCCCCACCCCCCCCCCCCCCCCCCATCTGCCTGGGTATCTTACTCCACTACTCACATTAACTCACTACAGTCCCACTCCCCTGACATCACTCTCTCACTTCCTGTTTTTAGGGAAGTGGTGAGGTGTGAACAGGATGTCTCTAAAGGACGGAGGGAAGTCTGAGTGGAGCGCTGAGCAGATGGCTAGAGCTCTGTGCACTTCAGACTTATCGATTTGGAACGGTTCCTGAACTACTGCACGCCAGAGCAAGACAAAGTGAGGAGGAGAGAGACTGAGACTGAGAGAAGGAGCAAGAGAGGGAGTGAGAGAAGACACTGTAGGGGAGAGAGGGCGAGAGAGAGAAGTGGAGAGAAAGAGACACAGAGAGAGGGAGAGAAAAGGCATGGGGGGAGAGACCGACAGAGGGAAAAACAGAGAGAGTGTGAGAGCGAGAGAGAGAGTGAGCGAGAGAGAGAGCCCATGGTGAGCCCCAACAATGGCAGCTTAGCCACAGAAATTATTTATCAAATGAAACCTGAGAGGCTTTAAGAAAAAACAAAAGCAAGCAGCAGGTGATGAACAAGAGAGAGAGAGAGAGAGAGAGAGAATAATGTGCAGTGTGGAAGGATGAGTGAATAGCAGTATGAATTACTGACCTTTCTAAGATCTTAGAACACCAAGCTTACTCCTGCTCATTATTCTTCCTCACATTTTGGCATACCACAGCTCTGTGCTTAGCCAAACAGAACCAGACTGCCCAGAACTGTACGGAACCAGACTGCCCAGAACTGTACGGAACCAGACTGCCCAGAACTGTACGGAACCAGACTGCCCAGAACTGTACGGAACCAGACTGCCCAGAACTGTATGGAACCAGACTGCCCAGAACTGTATGGAACCAGACTGCCCAGAACTGTACAAAACCATACTAACCAAAACCATTCTGCCCAGAACTGTACAGAACCAGACTAGACGGGTCACATTTTATAGAACTCCTGCATTTCAGTGACAAACAGATTAAAGTGTGCAGACTGCTTTAAACCCCTTCACTGCTCCTGCCTGGTACACACTGCTTCTACACTCCAACGTGTGTGTGTGTGTGTGTCCGTCTGTCCCATGTTTATGGGTTTATCATTAGCCATCCTGCATTACTACATCAGTGTGTAGAGTAACTTTGCTCTCGGACCGTGTGGCCCACCCGGTACAGCAGTGTTCTGATGCTGTGTGTTCTTACACAGTGATGAGTAAATAGTACTGTAATATTGTCTGTGTGTATTCTGTGTGTGTAAGTGTGTACTTGTTGCAGTGGTGTTTGAGGTGGCGTTTGTAGCTGTCCTCCTGCAGCAGCACATCTGGATTACACTCAGACAACCAATCAGCCTGAGGCATGTTTGTCTGGGTCGCTGGTAACTTCCCCTTCTTCCCTTTCCGACCTCGCGGTACAGGAGCAGACAGACCTGTGCACACACACACACACAGAGATTATTCTGATGAAACATGGCTAAGCAGGCAAACACATTCCAGTTACAGTCAGTCTGTGTTTGGAGGAAGTGATAGATGTTCACTCAGATCAGTGACACCATCCGTGTGTGTGTGTGTGTGTGTGTGTGTGTGTGTGTGTGTGTGTGTGCGCGCGCACCTGAGTGGTTAGTTAGTGTTTTGCTCTGTCCGTCCTCAGTAGGAGTGATCAGGTCCCAGATGAAGCTCTTGATGTTCTCATCTCCTCTGTAGTGGAGAAGGCAGTAGGCCAGCAGCGCTCGGCAGATCATCTCGATATCCCGCTCGTACAGAGGACGCTTAAAACGCCCGTGAGAAAGGATATCCTTCCACCGTCCCCAACTACATATGGAGCGCACACACACACAATTATAGAGTAAAACTATACAGATGTGGAGAAATCCTTCACTGCTTTCATGTGAAAAATGTAAGATTATGGAAAATGTGTGTGTAGTGCGTGATGCGAGTGTGTGACGAGTGTGTGTAGTGTGATGTGTAGTGTGTGGTGTGTGATGAGTGTGTGTAGTGTGATGTGTAGTGTGTGGTGTGTGATGAGTGTGTGTAGTGTGATGTGTAGTGTGTGGTGTGTGTGCGATGCGTGTGTGAGGACTTGGTTCTTCACTTCTGCTCAGCAGGCTGTTACTCTGCACTCTAATTTCTTTCCTTTGAGGTTAAATTTCACGTTGTGTGATTATTACACTCGCGCGGGCGTGTGTGTCCGGGGTGGGGGGTCGAGATCTGTTGTCCTGTACTGTTCCCTGAATCCTCCACTTCACCTTGCACTAAGAACCCAGATTGTCCAGTTTTCTTTTGTTTTTTGCAGAAGTCCACCTTCAGGATCAGCCACCACCCTGAACACCCGAGGATGGTGATCAGATAATGCGTGATTAGTACTGAGTAGCGAGGATTGATGCGTAATTAACTGTGACAGGAGTGTGTGAAGAGACCCAAGACTCATCAGAGGAAATGAGACATGCACACTGATCATGTCTCCACATCCTGCTGCTCGGTCACTTCAGCACAGAAAAACGAGCGGATTCTCTGACAGACAAGTGGGCTCTGTGTGTGTGTGTGTGTGTGTGTGTGTGTGTGTGTGTGAGAGAGAGACTGACCCATAAACCAGCAGGTTCTTCTCAACCCTGAAACACTCGCTGCGGGGGTAGCCCTGAGCCCGGTCTTGTGGCCGGCGAGCTTTCTGAACCGGTTTGTCCTCAGAGTCACTCTCCAGTTCCGAGTACTCCATCATCTCGTCTTCCTTTATGGAGCTGTAGTGCCGAGTCTGTTTCCTCACCCGCGGTGTGTCGATCACCAGAGTGTTCTAACACACACACACACACACACACACACACAGTAAGAATCAAGTGAACTAAAAACAGAAACATCTAGCACTTTCCAGCAGTGTGGTGCTGATTTTTAGGAGTCACTTTAGAACACAACAGTGTGATTGTGTGTGTCACAGAAACACTAAACTCATCACGAAATACTGACATGAGGAATAAACACAAAGCACCATGGCACAGCATGTAACTAAACCCAGATCTGACCATTTCAGCTCATTAGAACACTCATCTTTCTCTTCTGACCCTTTACCACATTCATACTGCTCTTGATACACCTTCATCTATTTCAATATATTTAGGACACAGAATTCTCTGGCTCCCTGTAGAGCCTCAGTTCTCTGGAGAACAGAGAACATGGGTAATTACAGGAGGAGAGAGAACCTAGCATGGCTGAGTTTGGAGCAATTTCGCCTTTGCCCAATTACAGCTACATTCCACACACTGTTAGCCTCCGGGGAAATGAGCCTCGTTAATTAGGCTCACATCTCGTAGTGATGAGGAGAGGAGCTGGGTCGAATGAAGAGGAATCACCTCTGTTTCTCACACACACACAAAGCCTGCTAAATACCATACACCACATCACACAGCTTCTACACATACAGGCTAGAGTCACTAAACACAACCTGCTGCTTTCTATTTACTGAATAAACTCAAATTCAGCACAGTTAAAGATTATTGTTTATCTCTAGTCAAATATAAAGTTCAGTGTTATTACTGAACTCTGAAAATAGTTATGATTAATACACAACTTTATAACCAGGTATTATACAGAAATAAAACGGGGAGAGAGAGAGAGAGAGAGAGCGTGAGAGAGAGCGAGCGAGCGAGAGCACTCACCCTGCCATTAATGACGTCCAGGTCCAGCTCGGCTTTCTTTGCCCACTTCTGCCAGAAGTCTGGGTCCTCCAGGGAAATATCTGTCCTGTTTCCTGACGACACAAAACTGGCCTGCAGAGCAGAAAAAAAGAAATGTCAAATTTCGTAACTGTTTCTATCTTCTATTCAGGTTCAAATATTCAGCAGAATATTCAGCAGGAACAGTTTATAAACACACCTCCTTTCATAGCACGTCTGTCAGTTGTTTAGACACAGTGAGTGATGTTGAAGAAAGCTAAACTGACCACTGTTACAGACTAGAGGTTACTGACCACCTCCTTCATACAGTTTACAGGTTTATCCAATCACGTATCTCTGACCCTGACCACTCAGTAGGATACACCTAAGATGTGTGTATGAAGGATGTATGCAGAGGTAGGTGGGAGAGTGAGTGAGTGTGTGTGTGTATGAGAGAAATGTTACCTTGGCGAAAGTGGAGCCCTTGCCCTCGGACTCGATGGTGATGGTCTGTGTGCGTCTCTGTAAGATCTGGTCAATGTCCTCTTCACAGAATTTGGAGCCCTCGTCCTCCTCGTCCATCAGAGCTCCATATGCTCCCTTGCGCAGCAGATCCTCGATCTCCTTCTTGGACAGCTGCTGAACCTGAAATAACACATTTACACACTGAGTTTAAGAAGAGAAACGAGGAAGTGCACCACTGATCCAGTGTGTATAAGCGGTTCTTACCCCGTTAGCAGCGTTCTCTCTGCCACTCATGGACTGCAGCACAGCTTTATCCAGACCCAGTTTCAGACTGGCCTTGTCAAACATCTCCCTCTCGTAGGAGTTCCTGGTGATCAGGCGGTAAATCTTCACCGCTTTACTCTGACCAATACGATGGCATCGAGCCTGGGCCTTAAAGAAGAAAAAAAAAATACAATAAAGTCATAAATGCACACAAACAAACCATGCTGGACTGCTGACCCATGGTCAGTTTCCAACAGTGTCACAGAACCAGCATGGGCATCTGTTAAATAAGCTCCGCCTACTGTTCCTACACCTAACGATAACTAGCAGGATAAACAAGAAAACAGACAGAAGAAAACAGAACTGAAGCAAAGTTAAATCATCAACAACCATTTCAGCTGAAAATATCTGAGAATGATTATTTCAACAGGGAAAATCTGATCTATCCAATCTGATCTAGAAGCTGGTCCGGTAAAGATGAGTACAAAGCATTAACCTGTAGCTGTATTTCAGTAATATAACAAAATATCTAAAAAGGGTAAAAAGCAGATATTTTGACCGTTTGTTCATTTTGAAGCACACTGTTTATTTTATTATCCCTGTACAGAGTGTGTGTGTGTGTGTGTGTGTGTGTGCGCGCTGTACAACACACATTCCCCACACTCATTCAGCTGGAAGTGCAGGAGGGATAAAAGACCTTTTATGGGATGAATGTATTTCCCACGCTGGCAAGTGGACTGTGTTCAGGGAACTGTGTGTGTGTGTGTGTGTGTGTGTGTGTGTGTGTGAGAGAGAGAGTGACAGAGAGAAAAAGTAAGAGTGAGTGAGTGAGAGAGAGAGAATGAATGTCAACTCACCTGCAGGTCATTCTGTGGGTTCCAGTCTGAGTCAAAGATGATGCAGGTGTCTGCAGCGGTCAGGTTGATGCCCAGTCCTCCGGCCCGAGTACACAGCAGGAAGACGAAGCGGTCCGAGTCAGGACGGGAAAAGCGGTCAATAGCAGCCTGGCGCAGATTTCCTCTAACCCTGCCATCGATACGCTCGTATGGATACCTGCAACACACACATAGCCCAACATGTATTACTCACCTGTTTACAGAAATAAACTCCATTAAAACAGTGGAGTGAAAGGGGAGTGTCTTAACCTGTTAAAGTTATTAGTTCTTTATTCACTCGGTTATGGACATATAGCATGGGTCATGCTACAAATGAAGGTTTTAACCCTGTTCTCAACGAGGACACACACAGTGTTTATGAGGGGAATGATAACCACACACATGCGTCTGGAACAGGATGAAATGCAACAGGTACAGAAGGTTAATATTTACACCACTCCTCATCATCATGTGTTCACACTGTGCTTTCACTTCCTGTTCATCTCTACATCTGTCTCTCTCTACCTGCTAGACTGCAGATATTTAAACAGACTATTATAGGAGACTTAAACTTTCCATAAAGGCAGTGTGTATCAGTGAGCATCATCTCACCTGGACTGAGTAGATGTACGTGAATGAGCTGCTGCTATAAGCTTAAAGCCTGACCTTTAATTTACAATCAGTTTACTCTGAGCAGCAAGTAAACACTCTGTCTCTCCTCTCCTACACCTCTACAGACATTCACATCATCTGCTGTTACTCAGTTTGGAGTTTTTCCTCACTACCATCAGGTCAGGCTTTAAGGTCCACCTCTATGTCCAGATTTCTGCATGCTGCACTGTCTATGGTTAAAACACTACACAAATAACACAACTGAATAAAATAAAACTTCTCTAAACTAACATGGAAGAGTGAAAACTGAAAGTGATTAAACAGGAAGTTGACCACTTCTCTCATTTGTTCTTTTCCTGACGGTTCTTTAACTTCACTGGGCTTTACAGTAAACCAGAACCAGGGCAGAGTGGAGAATAAAGAGAAGAAACTGGAGCACGCTGTGGGTGCGACACCTCGACACGTTACTGAATCAGTGTAAAAATCCTCACCTCCTCTGGATGAGGTAATCCTCGAGGATGTCGAGGCAGCGCACCATCTGGGAGAAGATGAGCACGCGGTGACCACCGGCCTTCAGTTTAGGGAGGAGCTTATCGATGAGCACCAGCTTTCCTGCTGCCTGGATCATGGACTGCAGATGGAAATCAGGCATATCGGCTGGGTGGCTCTCCCTAAACTCCTCCATGATCTTCTCCTCTGCTCCTACAGGGGGGCAATGAGGACACAAACGGGTAAACAATCAAAATTATTTTGTAACAATATTCATATTAACATTTTGCTTCTAATAAATACTATCATTTTAAATGACTTCCTAATTATGCAGTGTCACATCTCAATATTTTAGGCAGTTAAAGATGGTATGACAGCATCACACTAACATCTGTTAGTTTACCGCATTACTAAAGTTAGTATTTTAGATGAAGGTCTTCATGAAGAGATGATCTCAGTAATATTTAGTATTTTATATTTAAATATTAGTTTGAAGGTGTTTTCTGTTTCGGTGTGCGAGATGCCACAGGCTGTAACACACACTTGTACAGAAAACATTAAAGCAGGAGAGATAGTGATCAGATAAATGTGTGTGTGTGTGTTTCACTGATGAGGTCAGGTGGCGAAGGTGTGTACCATTGATGAGGTAGGGGTGGTTGCAGCACTTGCGCAGCTCCATCATGGTGTTAAGCAGGTTGGGGACATTAGAGCCTCCTCCTCCTCCTCCTCCACTCTTAGACAGGAAGGTGAAGTTCTTCTCTAGGATGGCTCTGTAGTATTTCTTCTGGATGTTGGTGAGCTCCACCTCAATGATGGTCTCCTCTTTTGGTGCCAGATTCTTTTCCACATCCTCTTTCAGTCTCCGCAGCATCATGGGTTTCAGGATTCCCTGCAGCTTCTGAACCTGAGAGCGCAAGAGCGAGAGAGAGAGACAGAGCGAGAGAGAGAGACAGAGCGAGAGAGAGAGACAGAGCGAGAGAGAGAGACAGAGCGAGAGCACGGAGTGTATTACTCACATCAGGTTTTTCCTCATGGACCTTTATTATGCATTATTCCACAGAGCTGTATTGTGATTGGTGTTGATGAATGTTCTATAACAGCAGCCTTTGTGCAGCTGCAAATCACAGGTTTATCGAAATTTAATAATTAAAATAAATAAATAAAATTTAAAAAATAAAATAAAATTCAATAATTACTACATGTCCATTCTATAGTAAATGTGTACACCAATCAGACATAACATTATGACCACCTGCCCAATATTGTGTTGGTCCCCCTTTTGCTGCCCTGACCCGTCCTGCACTGTGTATTCTGACCCCTTTCTATCAGAACCAGCATTAACTTCTTCAGCAGTTTGAGCAACAGTAGCTCGTCTGTTGGATCGGATCACACGGGTCAGTCTTCTCTCCCCACGTACATCAATGAGCCTCGACCGCCCATGACCCTGTCACCGGTTCGCCACTGTTCCTTCCTGATAGATACTGACCACTGCAGACCGGGAACACCCCACAAGAGCTGCAGTTTTGGAGATGCTCTGATCCAGTGGTCTAGCCATCACAATTTGGCCCTATTTTATTCAAACTCACTCAAATCCTTACACTTGTCCATTTTTCCTGCTTCAACCACAACTTTGAGGACAAAATGTTGACTTGCTGCCTAATATATCCCACCCACTAACAGGTGCCATGATGAGGAGACACTCAGTCTTATTCACTTCACCTAGAGAGAACTAAAGTGGTATGTGAGGTGTGTGTATTGTACCTGTTCTTCAGTTTTAAGGTCTCCAAACTCCTGCATGAAGGTGGACTCTGAGGGAAAGCGCTCCGGCTCCAGGAAGTTCAAAAGGCTGAAGAGTTCTTCCACAGTGTTCTGTAGTGGGGTTCCTGTTAGGAGAACCTTGTGTTCCTGAAGGAGGTGAAGAGAGAAATACCTTGACTGCCCTGCACAGTGTCTCTTGGTCATGGCCTCTTCAGTTTTAGGTTTGTTTTATTGTTTTAAATATACTTGATGTTGTAGCCAAACACAGCCCTGACTTTTCCTCCTTTTCTAAGACAGAAGATGGAGCATAGGAACTCAGCACAGAGCTGAAGCTGTGAGACGACTGCACAGATCTGACACTTTAAGCAATTTACACATAATACAGAACATCTGAGTTTAACCATCACTGCCGATGTCAGCAGTAGGAACGGACAGGAGGAGTAAAATATTGCATAATAAATCATAATTAATCATACCTACAGTATTTAATACAGACTTTGACAAAGCGGCAAAAATATATCAGAAAATATTTCAGAAATAATAGAAGATTCTGTACAAAATGAAAGATATCTGTAATCTCTTAGAAGTTGTCTTATTTCAGTAAGAACACACACCATGTCCATGAGCTTGAGTCCCTCGAGTAGTTTACAGTTCCTGTTCTTCAGCCTGTGAGCCTCGTCGATGATCACACAGCGCCACGGGACACTGCGGAGCTCTGGACAGTCCGTCAGGATCATCTCAAACGTTGTGATGATGGCGTGGAATTTATAGGCTCCCTTTATCACACGACCCTGACAACACACACACACACACACACAATACCACATGAGCATGACCATCACATCCACTACACACAAAACACAGGATTACAATACAGAATAAATCTCTTAACACAAACACACTTAAAATACTTTAAGCTAATAATGAAACGAGAAATAAAAACTAACTAAACTAAGAACTAAACTTCATGAAAAATCCTGATCAGTATTAAACCTCTTACTCATAAATAATCAGTTCTAGTACAGAAGTACTCTGTGGACTCAGGGGAATGGTCAGAGTGAGCGAGTGTGTGGTTAAGCAGGTACCTGAGAGTCTCTGTAGTTCATCTCGTAGGCCTGGATGGTTCTGCGACTGGCCTGACTGCCATGATAGACCACCACATTCAGCTCAGTCCATGTTCGGAACTCTCGCTCCCAGTTGGGAATGGTGGAGAGTGGAGCGATGACCAGGAATGGCCCATGGATTCCCTTAAGGTAGATCTCATACAGGAACGTGATGGACTGCACCGTCTTCCCCAAACCCATCTCATCCGCTAGGATACAGTTCCGTCTAAATAGGTACCATGAGAAACAAACGGCACTCAAAACATGGCGCGCGTGTGCATGTCTCATTTGCCTGCAACCTCCTCCAACTAATGGGAAGCTTAACATGTAAATAAGTCACTCGACAAGGCAAAGTGAGGCAAATGGGTAAACAGCAAAAGGAACAAAAGATAGCGTAAAATAAATCACTGAGAAAATAAGGGGGAAAAAGTTAAATAAAGCAGCAAAAAAAATTACTACCAATTAAATGAAAAGAAAACTGCTGATGAATTTAAGTGAAATAAATAAAAGTAGAGAAAAACAGAAGTTTTGACCTGAGCTATGATTAATATAATTCTATCTTGAATTTAAACGTTCTGATTATCTGATTAGAGTTTCAGCATTACATCTCAGAGCAGCTCAACAGCCCTGAGTTTATTCCCAGGAAAATGTTTACAACACCACTTTATTAAATGGATTAATACAGAGTGTGTAGCTGTATCTGAATAACTGTAGGATTACAAACACGTGTGTGTGTCTGTGTGTGTGTGTGTGTGTGTGTTTAAGCTCAGTGATTTAGATATCAAGATGCTTTAATTTGTTAAGAAAACAGGAAGTGCATGTCCACACAGAGCAGTGAGGTGGGGTGTGTGTAAGTAAGTAATTGTATACATACGTGTTGTACCAGTTGAACAGGAGCCAGTTGACTCCCTCTAGCTGGTATTCCCTGAGTGCGTTGTCGTTTTTATATTCGCGGGAACTCTCGGATTTCTGCCAGTCGCTAGCCGGAGGTCGCTCCTGTTTCCAATAAAACAAATTACACTCAGTGGTTTTTCCTGAACCACAGGAACGTGGCACTTTTCCCTTTCACTCAGCACTCATTCAGCTAGAGGGAAATAAAGAAAATAAAGGCAGAGAGAGCGAGCAGACGGCCGTCTCACCACACGTTTCAGCTGAGGCTCACGACTCATCACACGCTCAAACTCCTCAATCTTCCCAGCGTCGATGTCGGCCTTCAGCTCCCATGTGCTGTCTTCATATGGCAGGGAACACCACTTCACCAGGTACAGACTCACCGGCTACACACACAGGTTTAGTTTTAAAGTGATTCTACACTCCAATTATCACAGAAGGATAAATAAACTATGGTATGTGCACACACACACACACCTCTCCATTCTCATCTGTGCTCTCCGACACATCCAGAACTCGATCCACCTCCACGTAATCCGGGTTAAACGGCTCATCATCCATCTGAGAAACACAACAGTAGGACATGTTACGACTGGTAGGACGGTAGAAACAATACACACGCGCACAGCAGTTGCGGCTGCAGTAAGGTCACACAATGACATTAGATTAAAAACGGACAGTGTGGTTTTATCATGGTTTATTTAGTTTAAGGTTAATATCAACACCTTCAGGGCTCTCCCTCTCGTGTGTGTTAATGTGGATAAATCTGGAAGACAGAGCGGTAAACCCAGAGTCCTCTACAGAACACAAGTACACACACCCCTGGCAACAAACATTACACTCAGCCAAGGCAATGTGACTCTACAGTATAGAGTATATAGCTCTACAGCCCCAAGGCTAGCAGGCATGCTACATGGATAAAGTAGCTAACCAATAACGTGAGCAGATATCGTCCAGTCGAACGGTTAACTCAGACACACAATGTGGACATCTGATTTCAGCCCAAACCTGATTCCTTTAATGTGAAGGCTGAGGTCATAAAGTGTGCCATTTTACTGCCTTCACATGAGGCATCATAAACTCCTTCTCACACAGCCTCCATCATCAGCGCCTGCCGTAAAACCGGGATAGAATCCTGGGGAGGGAAAACAAAATGGCGGCAGAGCAGGAAATGGAGTTCACTGACCTCAGTGAGGAAGTTGTTATGCGCTTGTTTGGCTTTAAAGCGCTTGACTTTCTGGTGGATTCTCTTGTCCTTTTCCAGCTCCCCTATATCAGCCCAGCGACAGTGCAGGTACGAGCTACACACACAAGCTCTTATTAAATAAATCAGGCACAAATCTTATGAACATCTATTGAGGTGTGTAATTAAAAATAAATCAAAGCAAAGAAAGATAAAACTGGTATCATTTGGTGGTTGTTACAAATGATAAACAAAATGTGTAATTAATAAATTTAATGATAAATAAATAAAATAAAATTTAATAAAATAATAAATTAAAATTTTTCATCAAAAATAAAGTGGATAATTTTGACCACATCACAACATATTACAATAAATCAACTAATACACCTTAAACTATAATAAAAATAACTATAATAAACTTTCTCTGTACATAAAGACATTTATATAAATATTTATAATTAATTAAATATATATAATTATTTAATAATAAAAACTATCATGGCCGATCCCAGAGATCACATGACCACCTCCTGATGATTATAAAGCAGCAATAAAATATCTGAGTAATGTAGCAGGAAGGAGACATCAGTACAGGGACACTCACAAACTCTTGAACTTGACATAAAATTCCTCGATCTCCACTTCCTGTCCCGATTCCAGCTGTGCAGGGGGGGGGTGAGAGAGAGAGAGAGAGAGAGAGAGAGAGAGAGCAGGGGATTGAGGGGAGAGAGAGAGAGAGAGATTGATTGGGCTGTAATGTGCTTGGGGTGTTCAGTATTTGCTTAACTTTCCACTTTCAGTTCAACAGAGCTACAAATCACCGCTGGGGAAAGAGAAACCCCAGCAGCAGCCATGTGTTTATCACGCAGCACGTTTTCCTCCAACAACACGTGAACAAGTTCTGCTTTTCTGGCATGCACATGTTCCCCCTCCCCCACAGACAACAGCAGAGAAAAAGATAGGAGGAAAGAGTGAGTGTAAGTGTGTGTGTGTGTGTGTGTGTGTGTGTGTGTGTGTGTGTATGCAGCTGGGGGCGGGGGGGCTTAAATGGGTGAACAGTAGTGAGTCATGAGTCATGAATCAGTTCATCCCACTGCACCACACACAGGGAGCTGACCCACGCCTGGCCTCCTGCCAAAACCACAGCTCCACTTCAGACACCAGAACCTGCCATTTCCCCGGGAGGGAACCCATTCACAGCCACGCTACTGAGAACCACACACGCGCCTCACTGCTCTTACTGTTACTGCACAACTCACTGTGTGTGTGTGTGGGTGGGGGGGGGGATATTACATTTACGAAGATCCATTTCACAGAGGACTTTATCTGAAGTGACCTACACACCAGGAAATATCAAGAAGAGGACAATACAAGTAGTGTGAAAAAATAGCACCCTTTTCCACCAGGAAAATTTGATGGACACTGTCCAATTAAAACCAACTCACTGAGAGGAGCGGTCAGACTGAGGCACCCAGATTAAAGACTGCTGCAGAATCAGGGATTAATCTAAAATGTTTTAGGTTACTGCATCATCTGAGGGTTGAATAGAGGTAGGTGTGTGTGTGATTTCACATGATGGCTCTCACAGTTAATACCACATTCTAATACATTCAGAAACTTAGAGCTGGACATCTCACTCACCTGTTTCTTAACAGTACGTAGTCCCATGATCTTCTCCACTACAGGACCTTCAGCATCAGGCACCTCCTAACACACACAAGAAAGAAAAAGCTTTTAGCAGCAGCATGTTGCATTTACACACTCAGTACAATACAGTGGTGTGTGTGGGTGTGTGTGTGTGTGAGAGAAACACACGGTTTGTTCAGATGTGGTAGAAGGAGATTTGGGTCCTGCAGAATCATCATCGTCGTCATCATCTGAGATCCTGAACTCCAGATCTTCAGTGTAGCGCTTTCTCTTCACCTGTCGACTCGAGCGTCTCTTCTGTCACACACACACACGTTAACAGTGGAAGTGAAGGCTCTATTTGTCCAGTAGTGATTCTGTTCTAATAAATTCAGCAGTGTCTAACCCTCTGTGTGTGTGTGTCTTTTTTATCTCTACAGAAATTACTCTAAAAAATTTTTGGAACAGTCCATACACTTGGGTCAACTGGTAATAAGACCTGACCCCTTGCTGCACACTGACCCTGGGTGACAGGCATGTTGGCATCATCTCATCCCTAACTATTGACCAATCAGAATGCAGGTCTGTCAGGAGCCTGCAAATGGACCAAACTGAAAGAGCAGAAATAAGCACAGGGGTTCACTAACTGCACCACACTGTGTCTCACTCACACACACTCTGGGCTGAGTGTGAGTAAATCAGTGAATAGTCCCAGCTGTTTGTTACCCAGCATGCACTGCATGTCCACACTGCACTGACTGACCTTTTAGAAGTGATTAGACTGGACATGACTTCCTGCCCTGTAACAGCAGTGATGGTGTTTGTCATATCATGGAGCTTCCAGTGAGTGTTAGTAACAGGTGTGTACCTGGACCCCATCATCGTCCTCCTCCTCTGGAGAAGGGGGCGGGGTTTTCTCTGTATCCGAGGTTATTGACGAGTCCCTCTTCCTCTTTCCCTCCTTCTTAGTGCTGCTCTCAGGGTCAGCCTTCTTACTGCTGTCCCGTGGGGGAGAGGGAGAGAGAGAGAGAGAGAAGGGAGAGAGAGCGAGTAAATGAGTGACAGTGAGAGAGAGCGAGAGTGCGCGAGCGAGAGAGAGAGAGAGAGTGTGTGCAAAACATAGATTATAACCCAGTGGTGTGGTCACAAGTCAAACTTTCCCCTTGTATTGTAGGGAGGGGTGTGTGTGTGTGTGTGTGTGTGTGTGTGTGTGTACTCCTGATCCTTTTCCCTTTCTGTTCCACAGATTACAGTGAGCCCTGCATGCTCCCTCTCCCCCTCACTCTGCACTCGTTTGTGCTTCGGCCCCTTGCTCCTTTCATTCGCACGCCAAGAGCAATCACATCGCCCTGGTAACCGCCGGTCACATGACCCGCACCTGTTCCTCTGGCTGGACGCCACTGGCTCAAGCCATCTGCTTTCCCCTCTCCCTCTCTCTCACCCCCAACTCTCTCTCTCAAGCACCTGCAGCAGCAGTGCAGTGGCTCTCAGTTTCATACACATGAACATAGAGTGAGAGAGAGACAGCGAGGGGGGGGCTTGGGGGAGACAGAGGAGGGGAGAGCGAGGGGGGGGGGGAGGATATAGAGGAAAAAATACAAAGGAAATAAAAAAAAGAAAAACAAAGGCAATAGTGTAGGAAAGAAGCAAAAATAGGAACACTGACCAAACACATAGGTCTGCAAGCTGGTGTATGTGGAAGAGAGCAGAGCGCTTCACACTGGGGTTTGTGTGGAGTCGGACATCAACAACCCCAAAACTCAATGTCAATTACATTACACCCTCACACACACACGGCCAGGGGGTTAATGGGACACCTGCTGTCACCGTGAGAAGACTCATCCTCAACAGGACCACCCCAAACACACACACACCTCTCCGAACAGCAGCTGCTCTACTCCACACAGGATTGTTTACTCTCCTCAGCTCTTTTGCAGGCACCATCCCCAACACACACACACACACACACAGAGAGAGAGAGAGAGAGAGAGAGAGAGAGAGAGAGAGAGAGAGAGAGAGAGAGAGAGAGAGAAACAGGTTCAGTCCTGTAAATAAGCCACATAAAACCTGGAGACTGAGGATCTCTCTCTCTCACACACACGTTATCACTGGGGAATCAACAGGGTGTGGGAACTTCATGTGACTGAAACACTGAGGCATTTCCTTTAGTGTCTCTCACACACACAGAACATGAAAGTAGAGGAGACTGGAGGGAGAGAGACGGTTTCTACTGGATAATGAAGGACTGCGTGTGTACACTGACTCTGTTCACTTCCTTCCTCTTCCTCATAGCCCACACTCACAGGATCACACTGATTATACTTGTTCCCCTCATCCCTCTTTCCTCCCTCCGCTCTCTTTTTATTTCTCCTTCCTCTATCCTGTCCTCCACTCTCTTTTACTTCCCTCTAGTCTGTCTCTCGTTCTCAGTTTATTCCCTTGCTGTTTGCCCCCCCCAATTCCTCTCTCTCTCCCCTTTCCCTCCTTCTGCTCTGCATGTCCTCTTACTCCATCTGCTCACATTTGTGCCCTCTCTCCTTCCTCCTCTCTCTCTCTCCCCCCTATAAAAGAACACACATGTCTTTATAATCTCTTCCCCTGTGTTGTCTTTGAGCTTCAATGTCATACAACTTTCAAACTTTAGAAAAGGAAGGGTGGAGTTTATCGAGCTGTTTAAGGACAAACAGAGAGCAACCAAGCGTGTGGGCTAAAAGAGCATGCACACACACATTGCAGCACTTCCTATGCAACCACTACTGTTGTGGTTTCGCCGATCTGAGCGTACAGGATGTACTTTTTGATGGCCCGCATGTGTCTGCATCAGACCAGAGAGGGGGCACGCACACACACACAGTAAGAGAGGGAGGAAACGGTGTTCATGTGTAAAATGCGAGGTTGCTTGGGAACCTGCCAATGAAGTGAAGATGAAGAAAGTGTATTTGCATTGCAAAGCACTTTTAGTCCACACACACACAGGTTTACTGTGGCTAAAGGAGCCATGTGAAGTGTGAAGGCTGCGTGCACACACATGCAGCAGGCGTGGCTCAGCAAGGTGTTATAGTTTTACTGACTGCTGAATAAGAACAAAGTTAAAAACTTAAAGGGGATACGCTGTGACGATGATTCAGTACATGATCTCACACACACACGACTAATGTGGACGAGAACACTGTGGGGTTCAACCTGGTAATCAGTAAATAAATTAATGACACGCATTTAAAAAGCCGACATTCGCCTTCACACCATAATTAATGACACGGCCTGGGTGGACTAAGGACCATCCTGAATGGACACACGCAGCTCCACTGCCTCTTAAAAACCCACCCCCTCCTTGAGATGACCTCTAGCTCCACCCCCTTCCT
Source organism: Hemibagrus wyckioides (assembly GCF_019097595.1). Lineage (NCBI taxonomy): Eukaryota > Metazoa > Chordata > Actinopteri > Siluriformes > Bagridae > Hemibagrus > Hemibagrus wyckioides. The sequence continues at coordinate 256,954 of NC_080726.1, forward strand.
CTAGATGAAGGAGGCGAGGGGTGGAGCATTGCATTCCTGAAACAGATCACATTACAGCCCTGTACTGGAGAGCTGGAGGAAAATGGCCACACACACGCGCACACACACACAGAATGTGTGATTTGAAGGTTAAGGATTTTAAGCTTAAATTTTTCTTTAAATCTTTTCATCCATCAATTCTAAATCTACAAACGAGCCCAGAGTGAGGAGTCAGCACAGATTACCCATGATGCATTAGGTCATGGGCAGGGAACAGAGAGTGTTGTGTCCTGATGCAGATGAAGCTCACACACTGAATACACCATTGTGGCTAATAACTGACTCATACAGGCAGGGCATTATGGGTATCCAGTTCTGTACTAGAACGTGAGTGATTTATTAAAATGCTCGGCCTACCCCTGCGATCACACACTTCTCTCATGGGCGTGGCCTGTTCAGCAGATTTTCTGGGATTAGCTACATGTCGCTCTACAGTCTCTCGTACAGATCAAATAAACATGATCCTGTCTCTGTGTCGCTGTGAGTGTGGACATGGTCAGTTATGAACTGACCAAAGTTTAAATGGTTAAAATGTAAAAGTTGAAATTGTTGGTGGCGTACCTGGGCTTCTTGGTGCTCTTGAGTTTGGGCGTGGTCATCTTGACCTTCTTCTCCTTAGGTTCTTTGGGTGTTTTGGGAGTTTTCGGGGTTTTGGGAGGCTTGGGCTCTTTTGGTTCCTTGGCCTCTTTCTCTTTTGGTTTCTTTTTGCTCTTCTTCTCAGGTGGAGATGTCTCTCCATCACCTCCTAATACTCCTCCCACATCCATACAGACGTCCTCATCCTTTTCCCCCGCCGCCCCCTCAGCCACTTTCGTTTTCTTCTTCTTCTTCTTCTTCTTGGGCTTGGGCTCGCTGTCGGGGGGTTGAGTCTCACAGCCGCCGGGCTGCAGGGTGGAGCTCGGGGTGGACATGTGGGTGGAAGATGGGGTTTGGGAAGTATCTGATGGAGAATGCTGTGAAGAGGGGGAAAGAAAATCTCAGCATGTGGAAGAGAAGAGAATGGACAGACTGGGCAGTACAGGGTTTTAAATGAGATGGGAGAAAACCCCTCACACACCTTTTCATTTATAGCATGGACAGACGGACATATTTTAAGTAACAAAATATATAAAAGAAACACTGTTCTCTCTTTCACACAGACTATCTACTCTAACATTCTCCTGAACTATTTTAAATATGTTAATTTAAAATAAATATATATTAAATTGTTGCTGTAGTGCATTGGGTGTTTACATTTATCTTTGAAAAAATAAATCCACAGGGTAAAGAATGAGTGTAATTATGGAGGTGAGGGATAAAAACTGCTCTTCGGGCCATGCTGCATCATGGTTTTATGGCTCATCTTGATGATGAAATGCAAATTTCCTGTAACGGACTAAAAGCGTGAGGTGCGTTTTGCATACGAAATGATCGCAAGGTCACAGAGCACCACATCCACCACCACCACCTCCACCGCAGCAGCTTTAACCGATAAACGTCTCATCTCTTCCCCTCATCCAATAATCAATCGCATGAATGACAACAGGACGCTCTCTGCATCTTTAATTTGACAGCCGCCGCCGTCCAGAATGCGATATGCTCCGTATAAAGTTTCATCTCTCTGAGGGGGGTGGGTTAATCTAGCAGGCAGAGTGCACACTCTGAGAGCTAAATACTCCCTGAAGGAGGCTTTTTATCCTCCTCCAACCCCCTGCGTGCTGCAGCCGAGGGATGAGCTAACACCCAATTCATCTGATGAAACCTGGTACCTATGCGTCAGACTCGAACCCCATTTAAACTCCATCTAGCCAGTTCACATGCTGAACTTCGACCATGAGCCTGTTCAAAGGGCCGTCTAATTTACACGGGCCTTCACGAGTCGCTTTAAACCTGTGTACAAGATGAAGGGATTTACTGAACACACAGACACGTTTGATCCTACACTCATCCTGCCTCACACCACGACTCCTCTGGGTCTCTGGACCAGGACGCAACGGCACTGAAACCCTCCTATCTAAGGTTAATCCGCATTTCTGGTCCTGGTTTCGGACTCCACGGCGTGTAGCTCAGGGAAAACCGGCTCAGATTAATTCCCAGAGTTCTGTTTTTTTTTTTTATATATCCTCAGAATAGGAACAGCAATTATTTACATCCCTTTACTTCCAATAAACATAAGCAGGATAAGAGAGGGAATGGGGAAAGGATGAGAAGGAAAGTCTCACCACACTGTACCGCACACTGAAGAATCCTACACTACAATTCCCACAATGCACCTAAACCTTACAACTGCACCCGCTTCAACATCTTCCAGTGTCACTCCACCAGAGCAGGATGAATGAGGTGCACACGCGCACACGCACAAATTTATTGTTTCATTTTCTCTAAATAGAAATAAGAAAAAAAGAAACGTAGCCATTTATTTAAGGAAGTGTGGATTAGTAGAGAGATTTCCCAACTTAAAAAATAAATTAAGATTAAACTGCAGGGGAAGCTAAAACCTGCTCATGATCTCTCTCACACTCAATTGTAAATTCTGCCCCAGTGGGTGAATGGGAACCAGGAGGAACTGTTTTTAACACACACTCGCCTTTTATTTATGCAGAACAGCAGTAATAAGACACACACACCAAGAAAAGCTCAGCTTTAAATCACTAACACACTAGGCCATACTTCCTGCTGGAGTCTGAGGCTTTGCCATGGATGAGAGAAGATTAGAGTAACATGGAAGGTGTGAGTAGAGTTTTCTTTCTCTCTGTTCACTGCAGAACTAAACGGAAGAATCTCTAACACTCAATATGACATCAGGGGTTATTGTCCATGTTTATAACCTACAAACCTCCAGTGAAGAGAATCTGTACAGTGGAGTGTGTTTGTACTAACCCTAACACCACACTTGGGTGATGCATGGTCAGTCAGGAATAAGCTCTCTCTCACACACACAAAAAGCATGTTCATGATGTAAGAAATAACGTAAATAATATACAGATATTCTGATCTGAACTCCCCCCCCTTTTTTTCTTACGTGATTCTCCTTTAAACAAGCATGAACCTTGCATGGATCAGTAAAAAAAATCCCTGTTTATCACCTCAGCATTGAGCTGCAGAACACACACCGGCTGCCGTGTATGGGACATGAGCAGTGTGCGCACACACACGCGACTATCCCTCATCAAATATTTGCCTAAAGCTGCAGAAGCGTCATGACGAGACACCCTAACCTCAATAATTAAACAGCAGCACAGCTGCTCCGGAGGCCAGCATCACACACCGCACATGTGCGCGCGCACACACACACACAACACAAGAAGCAAAGCATAGACGAGCATGGAGAAAAGAGGAGATGAGTAAGACACAAAATAAAGAAATGAAGACTTATGAGCCCTGAGGCTAGGAGACGAGTACACGCCAGCATGGAGCAGTTCGTCCACTCCACATGTAGGTCACACACAACGAGGGAGGAGCGCAAATTAATCCTGACATCCTCAAATGTCAGCTCACTATCAGAAGAGGAGACACAGAGGGTGTGTGTGTGTTTGTAGAGGAGAAAAACACACCGCTGCAGGCTGAACAGGGACACTAAAAACCCGTCATTGTGTGTAAAGAGGTCAGGAGAGGAAGAGGTCTAACTACACAGCCAAGTCACATGACCTGCACTAATCCGTCATCCCTACTGACCCCTCCTCCATCTGACCACCATTACCTCACACATCAGCACACACACACACAGGTAGAGAGAGAGGACTGGAAGATGGAGTAAGACAGCAGATGAGAGGACAAAAATAAGGCAGTACTGAGAGTGTGAAATGTAAAGAAAACATGACAGGAGGAGTGAGGCCAAACGGATAGAATAGAGTATGAATGTCTAAAAGTGAGTGAAGAGATAGAGAGACAGGAAAAGATGGGAGAGAGAAAGAGACCATGGGCTTAGAGAGATATGAGAGTCACTGTGAGGATACCAGGAGGAAAAATGAGGGAGACAAGAGGGGCTGGAGTGACACAGAGTGATCCGGGGGGTGGGGGGGTGGGGGGGGAGGAAGGACTGCAGACAGGGAGGAGTGAGTGAGCAGGAAGAGACCATTTCCCCTTTGTAGGGGGGAGGTGGGTTTAAGAGATTAGCACAGTGGCGCCTGTGTGTGGAGGTGGAGTCAGGATACAGAGCACAGGAAATAAACTATAGTTAAAATGCATATCCCACTATACCCTGTCCAAACACACACACACACACACACACACACACACACACGTCTACACTTTAGTATTTTCCATAATGACCTGAACCCTACCCCTAACAGCAGAGTAGAGGAAATTCTTGTTTCTGATTGGCTGTTTTATCATTAGTGTTGATCTGGTCAAACATTTGATCCCAACTCTAAAGCCTTAATGTAACCATGACAACAAGAATAGATAACCCTTTAGCATCATCAATGACCCTCTGCTCCGGGTTAGGTTTAAGCAGCACATAAACACCACACTAGCTTTTCACGCGGTCACTGAAACTGTGCAGTATTTACACTCATTAACACCGAGCAGAAAAGGTCAGAGTGTGGAGTGAACATTGCTGTATAAATTACTTTTTAGACACAAAGATCAAAGGGAAAGATTTACAAACTTCAAAGTAAGCCCCTCCCCCACCCACCTGCACGCAACAAGGACTTTCCAAAGACCAAACACACACACACTCCCCTAATGACATGACTGTGCTTTATCCCCCACCCCCTCAACTCACCTGCACGAAAACACAATGTTCCATATCTACCCACTGAGCTACCCTTCACACTGCCTCCACCCCCTACACACACACCCACCTGCATGTGAGGCACTTGGTGGTGGTTAGCTGGTGGTGACGAATGCGTGCTGGAGGACCAGTTCCCCTGCGCCAGTGGTGGTGGAGACGAGCCCCGGGGCTGCTGGGGCACGGAGAGTGCAGGTGGAGTTCTCACCTGCTGCACCTGCTGAAACTGCAATGTAGATGTCTGCATCTGCTGTGGGAGAACCTCCGTGTGGCTGGGTGCATTCATCGCTCTCTGATTGGGCGACAAGGTGCCGTACATCTGGGGGTGCTGTTGAGGGTGTGTGACCGGACCTTGGCCTCTCTGAGGGGGAGGAGTTCCAGCAGGGTTGCCCCCCAGGTTCCTCATGGGCGACATGGAAGGAGGAGTAGCATAAGATCCCTGAGGAGGTGGAGCGAGGTGTTGCTGCTGAGGCTGCTGGGGAATTTTGGGCTGCACCGGATGCATATTCTGAGGGGGTAACTGGTTCACCGGGTAACACTGTGGCCCCGCAGGGGTGGGGTAACACTGCACAGAAGTGTTGGGGTTGCTGCTGGTGTTGAGGCTCATCCCTGAAGCGTTGGCTAAACCCTGATTTAGGCCGCCATATTGAGGATAAGGGGCGTATTGACCTGAGCTGCTGTTAGCCACTTGCTGGTTGTTCATGCTAAAGCCCATGTTCTGGTGGCCTCGCCCGCTCATCATCTGCTGCTGCTGCTGCTGCTTCGACGGACTTTGGGGAAACTGCGACTCTGGATGATGGTGCAGAAACTGCTGACCGGCCTGCTGATGCTGAGGAGTCTGAGACGGATGCCGCATGGCAGGAGATGTCATATTGGATCCCATGTGTCCCATAAAACGGTTCGCTTCCTGGGGCAAACCTTGAGGGAAGTGGTTCATCCTTGGCGGTGTCTGAGTTTGGTTGTGCCCTTGCATTCCACCAAATTCGTTGCGTCCCATGTAAGGACTCATTTGGTGACCGTGAACTTGCTGTTGCTGTGACTGGGAAAACTGGGCTCGATTTTGGTCAGGCAGCTGCATCCCCTGAGGACCCCAGTTATTTCCGGGCGCGGCTCCTCCGGCGTCCTGGAAGGACTGCGCTGCTCCCGGTCCTCCTCCTCTCCCGTCGCCCTGTGCTCCCGCATAGACGTGATGTCCACCAGCCGTGCCATTTCCACCATGATAGCGCGAATGAGGAGACGAGATCCCGTTAGCAGGACCGGGTCCGGGTCCGTTAGTCATCATCCGGCCT